>NC_041052.1:2072254-2149754 GCF_900634775.1 Gouania willdenowi
TTCCTGCGTGTCATTCCCTGCTCTCTCTCACCCCCTTCCTGTCAAGCAACTGTCATATAAAGGCCACTAGAGCCAAAAAAATCCTTTAAAAAAAAAAAAGACATCGGCTTTATTCGGATCGCGTTCTGTCGGGCTCAAGCCGGGTCGGGCTCTCCTAAGGGACCTTTACCCTTGACCTTTACTTGAAGGACTCCCACCAAAAAGGTCTTCTATCCTCAGGGTTTGTGTGTCTTCAACAGTTCGTGATTTACCCACTAACTTCAGTCACCAGAGCACGTCAGCGCACTGTTTAAGGGAGAGTAAAGGTCCCTAAGGAGAGCTCTTCTTCTCTGCTTCATTGTCAACTACCATACCGCATGGTGCATAATAATCTAGTTAATAAGTACATTTTATAGGTTTTGGGAGCATTTTGAGGTGGACAATGGAGGATTCCTTAAATCCCCTCTTATTTACGTTGATTTTTAGCCGATATAAGATATATCCTTACATCCGTAGAGGACACACACCTGACCTCGACCCTGATGAAACAATGAAATAGCTTCATATGTGTGATTATTAATTAATAACTGCAAATGAAAAGGATTAAAAATGGACGTTGCTCGTCCCATAGCAGCCTCCGTCTGTCAGGAAAGCGTCATAAGGTGATCACACAGATTTATCCATAAATCATAAATCTCAGTCATGGACTTAGCGTCATTCTTCTCCCGCTTGTCAATCAAACTTGTCCCGAGTCATTACAGTTTCAGCTGTAAGAGAGACTCCCCCCCCCCCCCCACCCCCCAAGACCTGTGTGTCGTGATCCTCACAGCATCTGTTCCACTGCCCCCCCCCCCCCCCCATGCTGAAAGGAGGAGGGCTAGCATTGTGGTGCCCCATCCTCTAATTATAGAATCCTAATCCTATGGCTCTAACATGGCATGACAAAGCATGTTTGCACTTCATTACCCATCATCATCTTCATCATCATCTTTATCTTCCTACTCCAGTCTGGGTCAAGTTCATCTCTTCTTCTTCTACTGTTTACTGTGCAATTTTGCTGTCCTTTTGTGTATTTTTCTACCATTTTGTGTTTTTATTGTCATATGTGTTTTTTGAACCAATCTTGTGCATTTTTTTGTTGTCATATTGGGTTTTTGCAGTGATTTTCCATCTTTGTTGTTCGTCTTTTCTTGTATCTTTCTGTTATTTTGTGCTTGTGTGTTGTCGTTTTTGGTTATTGGAGTCACTTGTCTATATTTTGTTGCCTTTTTGTGTATTTTTCTGTCATTTTGTGCATTTATTTTGTCATTTTGGGTTTTCTGACTCATTTTGTGCAATTTTTGTTGTCCTTTTATACTGTATTTTTCTATCATTTTGTGTGTTTTATTGTCATTGTATGTGTGTCTAGAGTAATGTTAAGCATTTTTGTTGATATTTTGGGCTTTTGGAGTCACTTGTCTATATTTTGTTGTCTTTTTGTGTCCTTTCTGAGTCACTTTGTGATTTTTTTTTGGAGTGATTTTTTTTTATCCGATATAGTTGTTTTTTTTTTTTTTATCTTTGTTATTTTGTACATTTACTTTGGGTGCCATAAAAAAATTAAATGGAGGGCTGCATGTGGCCCCCTTTCCACCAGTTGCTTTTGTCTGCATTGTCATATTGACTGTCACTGCATGCTGAACATGAGTTAATCTCTTCTTCTACTACCTTTTACTCGCAGCGTGTTCAGTCTTTCTCCTCCTCCTTCTCTTTCTGACACTTTGTTTTTCTCATTTCTACCAAATAAAACAAACGGTTCAGCACCAAGAGGCTCAGTATGTAACGTACACATCTATCCTGTTAGCGTAAGCTCCGTGTCCCTGAGGAGTGACATACATACTGATGCCTGGCATATGTCGCTCTGTCATTAGCATAGGAAACATCCTCTGCCTATTTATTCAGCCCCCTTGTTAGGCTCATTTCTTTTTCTTCTCATGAAATTACATGTCATTTCATCACGCGGCTACCCCAAATCACAATGATGAGGTGGAGGCTGGACACTGCTTTGGATCAGAGGCAAATATTTGTGTCCAGTTGTATTTTACAGGATGCTGTGTGTCTAAGTCAAGGCCCGGGGGCCAAATTTGGCCATTTAGACTCTGATTCGTCCCACAGAAGAAAGCAAACATGGCAGAAAACTGAAATTATTGTGTAAATTACCAAATAATTCAGTGCACTAAACTCACCATATTTTAACCTATTTTCATCACTTTTTCTTGTGATATTTTTGCTCCTTTTAAGACATTTTTGCTACATTACTCCCATTTCTGACACTTCTACATCACATTTCAATGCCTTTCTTTCCACTTTCTGCACATGTTCAGCACTTATAAACCCTTTCCACCTAATGTCACATACGTTGACCCATTATTGTCACTTTCAACCTCTTTAAACCATATTTCATGTTTATTTTTGTCAATTTAACCACATTCACAATTTGTCATGCCCATTATTTGCCAGTTTAAACTAATTGTTCCTTCTTCTTTTTCCCAGTTTTGACACTTTTAACCCTTTTTACCACTTTTTTTGTCCGTTTTTGGACCAATTTCTGTGGTTTTTAAAATTTCACCACCTTTTCCACCTTTTTTGGTCACTTTTAACCCATTTTATTTCTGATTAAAACAAGGATTTCCATCTTTAAGATTACTATATACTATGGCCCGAAAAATAGTAAACTTCCTGGATTACAATGGATATTATTCAATTCTTTATTATTATTTTTGTAGCAAAATGTATTTGATTTATTGATCTTTGATACCTAGATATGTCTTTATATTATGGAAATTATCGTCTCTTGCAGCTTTAAAACAAAAACATTATTACTTTTACTGTATATTATCTGTGCCTTACGTACTTTATATATCATATAAACGTATACATGGAAGTGCAAACTGTAACACATTCATGATGAAATTATTACTCGCTTTCCCGCCTTCAGATCAAACTGGTTTGTATTTGTCCTGCGCCGTGATTGGACGAGACAGAGACGACCTGTAATATTTAGTCTAAAATCTCCCTGAATGACAGTCACGCCTGTTTGAGTGTGAATGTCATCCTCTCCTGCTCCACCCACCACACACACACACACACACACGCACACACACACACACCTATTATTGTGTGTGTGTGTGTGTGCTCATAACTCAGGTTAATTTGTTCACGCTCTGGAGAATCTTAATTAGGTTTCTGCGTCATCTACTCTCTCTCTCTTTCTTTATGGTGATGTCAATGAAACGGTGGAGAACCAATCAGGCGGGGAGGTCCCCTGCTTTTTAACCTCTTCTCTTTTGTGACACGGACTGGGACCGTGAAAGAAACGGTGCGTTTAATCCCTGCGTAGCGCCTTAAAGGACACGTCAGGTGTGGTGACTAAAGCACAGATAGTTTATTTTGACTTGAGTAAAGTAGGTCAAACAAGGGCAAACGTCACACAGTCATTTGTTTCACGCCACAAAAGGCCAAAATAAAATCAAAGCCTATTGTCGCACATTAGCAACAGTAAAGTTCAACCTCACGAGAGAATTTGTGTTTATGTGAAATCTCATTCAATTTAGAGCCTCAGATTTTACACTTATATTTCATCATCTTTCCCTGTTTAGATACTTTACTGGATATTGAAGTTCCTGAAATCATATCAAACATGTTAAATAGGGTTAATAGAGTCAACTACTGTCAATAATCTTTCGTAAACGGGATCGTTAAGCTCAAATCATGCAAGTTTAGTTGCGAGAGCGCCGTTAGCCACACTGCTAACCCTTAGCCACCTGTATAACAATAAAAATCCCATAGAAATGTGTGATATGATCCCAAAACATTGTTTATGAAACCTTTGATTGGCGGCTACCGGAGAATTACCGTCACGTTTTGCACTAAACCTCCGCACAGCTGTGTGACTGTTAAAGCTTCTGCTGTGGCGTGTCACCAGATAAACTGATCACCAGTTCAGCTAATACACCATCAGCTAAACCTGTCTTTGTACCAGAGCCTTTTCACATTTGAACCAACACATGAATAAAAACATTCATTTTCAGTCACAGGATAACATGACGACTAGTCGAACCGTAACACGTAGCACGAGAATTCTAATGGGATTATGGGTGGAATTGCAGTTGTTGGTCCATTTGTCATACTTTCTAGACATTCAGTCACCTGTTTTCAGATGTCACGTGATAACAAGGTCACTACTGAACCCTTAACACTAACATGATTATGAGAAGGATTTCACATATTTGTTTGTATGTCACATTTTCTAGACATTCAACCACACATTTTTTAGTAAAAATAGCATTTAAATGTGATATTGTCTCAGAAAACGCATGTGAGGCATTTTTCCGTGTCAAGTTGGGGATTGCTGTTTGTTTTCCATGACCGTGGGAAATTGGAGGCATATATGCAGTGACTAGGAGTGGGCATCTGTGGAATAAGCAGACGATGCAGCTAGGTTTTTCCCTGAGCGGTGCCTGCAGGTACAGCAGGCTGTGACCGTGCCACTGACGTGCTTTACCTTCACCCTGTTTTTTCTGTCTGTCTCTCTCTGCTGAGAAATATCTCCACACTGAATGATCTGAGTTCTAGAGCATCATACACGGTTCACTTTATAGCAGATCAAAGGTGAAAACAAACTGATCCAAATGAAGGTGATATATTTATCTGCTGTTCTCCACTTATTCCTCCCGTGTCCTGGACTGTCCTGGTGTGAAATCAGCCTAAGGCCTCGTAAAGGAAGGTCAAGTTCAACACGTGACATTGAAACATCACCAGCTGTGTGAAAGCAGTCACATCCTCCATCAGAAGATTCACAAATCTATTGATCAGAGCCCTCAATTTCAATGCTTTTTATGCACATTTTCCACTTTTAAGACACTTTCAGCACTTATAAACCCTTTATAATTCAAGTATTAAAGGTGCAGTCCGCAACCCCCAGATCCCTCCCTCGCACTCCCCGCTGCTCTCTTGCCCTCCCTCCAAACTTTTCAAAGTTCCGCCCCCAGAGGAGCTAACAAGCTAACGTTTGTCTGACAGCAACATCACAGACATCTATGCTATGTGTGTATTTACAGACACATCTATGCTATGTGTGTATGTACAGACACATCTATGCTATGTGTGTATTTACAGACACATCTATGCTATGTGTGTATGTACAGACACATCTATGCTGTGTGTGTATTCCTGTCTGTCTCTGCGCGTGTCCGTCTTATCGCTATGTGCACGAGGTGGTGGGAGAGCAGGGCTCTTTGCCCCTGAGTGGTGTCTGTAAGGCTGTGTGAGAGTTTCACGTCGTGATTGTGTGCTTGTGGTTGTAGTAACACATCTTTGCTGATGAACTCGTATAATTACAAATCCTTACAAGTATGTTTTTTAAACTTGTACAACAAGTAAATGGTAACTAACTGCACTACAAGTACAAGTATCAAATAATATTTATCAAACTGTCAAATTTCATTTTTCATGAAAAGTTCACTTTAGCTTCTACAGCAGATTCTGAGTCTGTTAAGTTCTTAAAGTCTTAAAAAAGTATCCACATAAATCTATAAAAATGTCCAATATGTTATGAAAATAAAGTGCAATCAACTTCCAAACTAAAGTACATTGAGGAGTGAGGTCGTTCAACAAGGTTTGATGGTGCGTTCACTGACACCTAGCGACCGGGAGTTTACGTGCTATGCTAATGTTAGCGCAATTAAATAGTGTTTTAAAAAAATCGATTTGGACATATTTTTTTGTTGGATTGATACAATAATCGCGCTGTGAAATATCGCGATATATTGCCGATTTTTTTAATTTTTTCTTAGTACAGATACAGTACATGCACAATCTGTTCTATTTCCCATTCTGCTGATCACTAGCATCAATATTTCTATCATAGTGTCCACAAAGGTGTCAAATTTGAGTTGTTCAGTCATGTAAATCATATATGTGTACCAGGTGGAGGTAAGGCTGAGTTCCTTCACCGTGTGCGTGCGTGCGTGCGTGTGTGTGTGTGTGTGTGTGTGTGTGTGTGGGCTGCTTCTTGTCATGTGGGTGGATCTGGTTTTATTTTGCTGCTTTTTCCTTTATCTTTTTACAATGCCCGTGGAGAACGAGCCCACACGTCTGCACCAAACAGAGACGGAGGAAGCCGATACGTCGTAAAACACACACACACACACACACACAAAAAAAGGAAAATAATTAAGGAAGGATTAAGACATAAAGAAAAGCTGACTCGGCGTTTTTCACAAACGTCTCAAAGTAGTTCTGTGACGATGAAGAAGAAGAAGAAGTAGTCAGTAAATGGATGTTATTGTTGGTTCAATAACAGTGAGATGAGATGAGCCTCTGGTTGACTTCAAGGCATGTGACTAACCCTGGCCTTATGTCGTCATGGAAACATAGCTTAGCCTAGAGCTAGTGTAAACATCTGGCTGAGAGGTGCATGTTTCTCCATTCTGGTGGGGGGGAGGTTATCTTTTTCAGCCATGTGAAGACTCGTCCAATCTTTAGAAAGAGGAAAAAAGATGAGCGTATACTGGTGTTTATAATTCCACACTCCAGGCCTCTAACTGTAACAGAAGATGGGAAACTTTACAGCTGTTACGTGGTGGGAAATGACAGCTTTAGCTCCCGTTGTGCACGTGAATCTGGAATTATAATTTTTGTTTCATTTTGACAGAAATTATTAAACATCTGTTTGAACCACACAAGTGCATATTTGCACTTTATAACAGGTTTATTCATTAGATGCTTGTGTTATATCTGTTTAGCGGGGACCACAAAACTGTGATCTTCTGATCCGAGCGTCACGTTATCAACATTCGTGTCATCATTATAGTAATGAACAATCAGAGCATTAATACGTGTTGTTTTGTATTATTTTTTTGCCATCTTAGTGTATTTTTCTGGTTGTTTTGTGTGTTTATATTGTTTTTTTATGTATTCTTGTTGTCATTTGTACTTTTTTGTTTTTTAGAGTCATTTTTTGTTTGTTTTTGTATTTTTTGTATATTTTTCTGTCATTTTGTATGTTTGACGGAGTCATTTTGTGTATTTCTGCAATTTTTTTGTCCATTTTTTGATACTATTTTCTTCACTTTGTTGTCATTTTGTGTAATATTCCGTCACTTTGTGTGTCTGGAGTCACTACACTTCAATGTCTGATTGATCATGTACAGTATTTTCACTGCTGTTGATTGCGGGAAACTTAGTGAACCCTGGTAGGAGGAGGTTTACCTGGTTTAGAACCCAGTGACCTCTGACCTGCGTTTATTGTCCATACCGTCATCTTTAAAACATTCACTATGTGCTATGAGCGTTTCTAAATCGACGCGTCACTTTCTGTCGTTCATCAGCTCTTCTTTTCAGACGAGGTCTCGTGTCCTCGATACTGACCCGTCCCTGACATCACCGTTACCTCCACCCAACATTAAATCAACAGCTCCAACCTTAGCTGCCTGTTTGTCTGCCACACAGCCAGACTTTTTAGCAGATGTCCAAGGACCTTTTTTTTTTTTTAAGATTCACACTGGCACCTTTTAAAAAAATATGAAGTCGAGTTTACACAATTGGCGTGTTTGTGTCCTCGTAAAAAACTAAACTAGCTAAAGCAGTAAAATTCCGTCTCCTGTCCCACCCTGTGGTTGCCTCCTCGTGTGTGTGTGTGTGCGTGTGTGTGTGTGTGCGCCATCTATAAGGGGGAATAAAGTGGAGAGATTTTTGGGGTCCATCCATAAAGTCAGTAAAATGATGGTCCATTGTTCTATGAATCTGTGATAACCACATTTATTTATTCATCGGAATAATATCCAGGAACGTTTATTATTATTATTATTATTATAGTCATCTTAAAGATGGAAATCCTGGTTTTAATCACTAATAAAATGGGTTAAAAGTGACCAAAATGATGGAAAAGGAGGTGAAATGGCATTTTTAAAACCACAGAAATTTGTTAAAAGTTGCAAATTAGAGTGGATAAAACAAATCAATATTGGCTTAAAAGTGGTAAACAAAAGTAGAAACAATTACAGTATATAATGGACATGACAAATGGTGAATGTGGTTAAATTGACAATAATAATAACATGTGCAGAAAAGGCATTAAAATGTGATGAAGTGTCAGAAATGGGAGTAATGTAGAAAAAATACATTAAAAGGAGCAAAAATATGGTAAGAAAAAGTGATGAAAATAGGTTAAAATATGTAAAGTTTGGTGTAGTTGCAGAAAAAAATGGGCTCAATTTGTTCCAAAAATATGCTTAGTTTACTAAAGGCATCTGGCGACCCCCTCTCAAGGTTGAGAACCCCTGGTCTAAGCAGCGAACGCAGCACTTAATTAAAGCAATGGGTGGGTGGGGGGTCCTAAATCCACAATGACGCGGACCTATTAAAAGACATTCTTCTATTTAATTTAATGACTTTTATCAGCCTTTTCTCTCTCTGTTTGATTTGGTAATAACAACAACAGCAGGAACTCAGCTCTCAGCTCTACATCTCATTCTCACTTCCATTTTCTACTTTTAATGAATTCCTCTTTGCACCAATGGGCTGCTGAAATAAGCACAAAGCAGTGGAAGAGGCTGCTTATACTGCAGTGGAGGTGTGTGTGTGTGTGTGTCACAGAACACACACACATCTTTTACCCCCCGAAATCTTCCAAACAGCCACATGTGAAAGTTCTTCATACCAGAAATGTTGGAAACGCTGAAGCAGGGATGGGTACTGTGGGCGGGGTCACAAAAATGTGATCTGGGGGTCACATGATCAACATTCATGTCACCATTTAGAATAATGACCAATCAGAGCATTACCACAGGAAACAACAAAGGGTTTGTGTGTTTTTTTTGGAGTCATTTTGTGTAAATTCCTGTCATTTTATAATGATGTGTTTGTTGGTATTTTGTGTATTTATGTTTATTTGTGCATTTTTTGTAGCCATTTAAATTGTTATTTTGTGTAAATTCCTGTTCTTTTAATCTGTTGTTTTGTTGTGATTTTTATATTTTTTATGTCTCATATTGTTTATTTATGTGTGTTTTAGGTTTTTGTGCATTTAGGAGCTATTTTGAATATTTGTGTTTCTGAAGTCATTTTGTTGTCATTCTTTGTATTTCATTATGAATATATTTTTAATGCATTTCTGTGCATTTTTTGGAGTCATTTTGTTTGTGTTTATCTTTTTTCGTGTGTTTTTGTTGTTATTGTTTTGTGAGGTTTGGAGCCATTTTTAATATTTCTTATTTATTTTTATATTTGTGTGTAAACCACCTTTGAGTTTTTGTGTAACAACATTTTCAGTTGTGTTTCTCTTGTTATATTGTTTCCATGTAAAATACCCTTGGTGTGTGACGGTGTGTGTGTGACGGTGTGTGTGTGACGGTGTGTGTGTGACTGTGTGTGTGTGTTGGTGGGTGTGTGTTGGTGTGTGTCTGTGAGACTGTGTGTGTTAATTGTTCATCAAAGTGTGTTTATTGCCGTGTGTGTCAGACTGAATAAAGGTGAGGCATGTTGATGATAAAGAGGGTGGATGACATTCCCGTCTGTCATCATTCCCTCCCTATCTCATTTCCACCCTTGCATACACACAAGCACACACACACACACACACACTTGCTTCCCACTGCTGGGGCGCCAGTGACTTGGCGCCACTGGATAAATAACAGCAAAGGATGACGGCTTACCTGTTAGTGACCCCCACACTCACAGACACACACACACGCACGCACACGCACCATTGACTGGTCCCTTTTCCATCAATAACGTGACCTAATGTTGACCTCCTCAGTTAACCCCTCAGGACTCTCAGAGGTCAAAGGTCGACCTGTCAGACTGTCTCTCCATTGGTCGATTGGACGACGCTTTGTTATTGTTTTTACGATTTAAAAAAAAAAAAAAAAAAAAACACTCGACGAAAGAAACCAAACCTGAGGGATCGAGTGTTGGGTCAATTATAATTGATAATTTTGCACAATTATGGCGTTATTGTAATTTCAAAAATCTGTTGCTACCAAAGGCGCAATTAAATTGTAATTGAGTTCAGATTATTCTATTTGGTAATTAAAAATTGCCAAATATATTGTTATTTTTTGTTTTTTTACGCAACTTGCTTTGTCGTGGAATTCCTCCTAGTCTATTAATGCAGAACTAATGACACGTGTCATCTCATAGGGTCAATGTCAAGGATGTGCAGTCGACCTTTTTTGGAGCCAAAATGTCAAGGTCAAGGTCGCATCAAGTGTTAAAAAGCAAAATTGGACTGAAGCTGTACGACCTACCAGTAAAACTATAGGTAGGGGTCAAAACTTGGCCACTGGTACCATTGAACAACATTTCCTTTCAATGGGCAACCTTGACCTTTGCTCAAGGTCATATTTAAGGTCAATAGCTGTCAGACTTAGTCGTGGCCAAAGTTCATGATGTCACAAAAAATATTTTTCCCCTATAACTTGGCCACTGGTACCATTGAACAACATTTCCTTTCAATGGGTGACCTTGACCTTCGCTCAATGTCATATTTAAGGTCAAGGTCTTTCTGTTTTTCTTGCATTATTACTTTCACTTTAATCAGTAATAAGAACAAACTTGTCAACAAATCTAGATGCAGGTTGTCATTTTTGGCAATTTTCTCAATTTTCAATTGCCAAATACGTATTTGCCTTATGAATACAGGTCTTTGCCAAGTTGCAATTGAGTTCAGATAATTTACTGTAGTTGTAATTGCCATAAAAATTGTATTAGAAATATTGTCAATTATAATTTAATGCAGTTCTCCGTACAGTTCTACACATACAGTATGTAATTAAGAAGTATTACAATATGTTTCATATCAAGCTTTCCCACATTTTCCCACTTAAAAAAAATCTGAAATCGAGGGGTATACTGACACAATAAATGCTCAGACACCCACACCAAACTTATTAAAAGCTATATTTTCATTGATAAGGAAGCCTAACAATCAATAGAAAATAAATGAGATCAGGAGTGTCAAACTGCTTTTAGTTCAGGGGCCAAATACGGAGCAGTTTGATCTAAAGTGGGCCACAGCATTAAAACAAGTCATTTCAACATTATTGTGCCTTAGTTTACACTTTTACATATATAAAATAATATAAGAAACCGACAATATACAAGCAATAAGTGATAAATATCATTCCCTGCAGGATCTTCACTTTATATTTCCTAGGAAATTACTTATGTCACACAGGCTCGAAAATAATTAGAAATAAACACTAAACAAAGAAACTTACAAAATTAAGTAAACGACTGTTAATTAAATACAAGTGCAAACATTACAGTAGAAAAATAAAACAAGATATAATAATACAAATATGAAAATGTACAAATATAGTACAGATATACACAAGAATCAATAATTGTGAATAATTGTTATTGAGAATGCAATTGTGAATTTGTGTGCAATTTGTGTATTTTTTGTTGTGAATATTTATATATGCTTTCAAAGTATTTCTCTTTTTTTGTGTGTTTTTTTCTTCTTTTTGTGTATTTTCATTTTGTAGTTTTTTAAAATTGGCTTTCTGAGGATAGAAAATAATTGCCAACAATTGACCCCAACTCTGGAGTTTGTCCGTTTTTGGCTCAAACCAATAAGACGTCGACAGTTCACGTCTGTTCGTCTGGTATCAAACTGAAGCGGAGGCTGGGTTTGCGGCTCTGCTGGCCCAACAGGCTCCAGTGCCATGTGAAGTATGCAGAGGGAAGTGTGAGGTGCCTGATCAGCTATGTGGTGCATGTGAGACATGCATTCAGAAAGGCTGACGGACAAAGAAAGCAACGAGAGGCGACGCTTTTCAACCATGGAATTCACTTTTAAAGGCCTTTGTTTAAATGAAGCTGCATTCAGCACCTCCTCCACCTTATGTAATAACTACATACCTTTTATTTAGCTTTATTAAATCTTTACCTAAGTTACTAAATTAAGTCCTTTTTTAATGATTTTCGATGATGAGTCATACTCATCTTATGTTCTCTACACTAGGGGTTCTTCAAGAAATTAAGGATGTTTCTTTTTAACAATTTGAGCCCATTTTTGCTTATTTTACCTTTTTTTTGCAATTACACCAAACTTGCCATATTTTAACTTTTTTTCATCACTTTTTTTGCCCTATTTTTGCTCCTTTTAATACATTTTTGCTACAATATCCCCATTTCTGACACTTTTCCATCACATTTCAATGCCTTTTCTGCACATTTTTGTTCACTTTGAAGACATTTTCAGCACTTATAAACCCTTGTCACATATGTTGACCCATTATTGTCACTTTTAACTTCTTTTCACCATATTTCATGCCTATTCTTGCCAATTTAACCACATTCATGATTTATCATGCCCATTATTTACCAGTTTAAACTAATTGCTCCTACTTTGAAGCCAATATGGACACTTTCTGTGTTGTTAGAGTCGGTCTGTGTTTTTTATTGTAATTTTTGTATATTTTTTTGTCATTTTGTGTTTTTTTTTTGTCTTGTCATTGTGTATATTTTTCTGTTGTTTTTTGTGGTTTTTGTATTTTTACACATAAGGTTGGGGGCCTGATTTTAAATGAGAAGAGATCATTTTTAAGTAAAAAATAGTTGTTATAAACCCTTTCCACCACTTTTCCACCTGATGTTGCAGATGTTGACTTTTACCCTCTTATCACCATTTGTCATACCCATTATTTGCCAGTTTAAACTAATTGTTCTAATATCGACATTTTGAACGCGTTTTGCCACTTTTTCTGTTAGTTATTGGCTGCTCTAATTTTCACCAAATTCTGTGGTTTCTATCATTCTATAATTTTTTCCACAATTTTTTGGTCACTTTTAAGTTTTAAATCAAGGATTTACATCTTTAGGATGACTATATACGATGGTGCAAATAACGCTAAACTTCCTGTATAACAGTAGATATTGTGGGTGTGGTTATCTAGTCTCTCTGGGTGGTACGACCCCCTCCTCTCATCCAGTGACAGGCCGGCCCAGGGAGAGCTATAGGTAATGGTTCTCTCTGATCTTCACTCCGACTCAATTGAACAGGATTGCAGACGCACGCCTTAAAATAACAAAAGGAGGCGGAGGAGCGGGAGAGGGAAAGGAGCAAAGAAATCGATAACGCAGGGACACATTGGCTAATAAAGATTTATTCCCTTTTTCCCCCCGTTCATCGTCCACCTTGGCAGGGTGAGGGAGGAGGAAATGTGATTAGAGGCCTTCTCCTCCTGGGGGGCCTCTCCTAGCATCATCTACCTATACGGGCACACACGCTGTGTTTTTTCAGAGTTTTGTGTATTTTTGCATCTCTTGCATGTGCGACCCCCTCCCAACAGAAGAAGGAGGGGGTTAAAAACAACCTTGGTCATTTGTTTTGCCAGCAGTGGCACGAGCAGCTGCAGTTGTGTCCCTGCCTCTCTCTCTTTCTCTCTCGCTCTCTTTGTCAGCTAATATTTAGTTAATCTTTGGTCTGGGACCTCAGGGACCGGCCGGAGCTCCTGGAGCCCCATCCATCTCACACTGATCTATATTCCACACTGAATCCCCAAGCTTTTAAACACTGGCCAGGGGAGGAGAGGAAGGGACGGAGAGGTGGAGGAGGAAGGAGAAGGATGGAGGTAGAGCCACAGATACAGGTTAATAATAATAATAATAATAATAATAATAATATAGCAGGTTTGCTATTTTAGCCACAGCAGCATTGGCTCTTCCACATGTTTCAATAGAGCAGTGGTTTTCAACCTTGGGGTCAACAAATGCCTTCAATAAACTAGGAATATTTTTTTTAACAATTTGAGCCAATTTTTGCTTATTTTTACCCTTTTTCTGCAACTACACCAAACTTGCCATATTTTAACTCATTTTCATCACTTTTTTTTTGCCATATTTTTGGTCCTTTTAATGCATTTTTGCTACATTACTCTCATTTCGGTCACGTCATTAAAAAAATTCTGCACATTTTTTCCACTTTCAAAACATTTTCAGCACTTATAAACACTTTCCACCACTTTTCCACCTAATGTCGCGTATGTTGGCCCATTATTATCATTTTTAACTTCTTTTCACCATATTTCATGATTATTTTTGCCACATTCACCACTTGTCATGCCCATTATTTGCCAGTTAAAACTAATTGTTCCTACTTTTTAAATTATATTATCACCTCCTCCAATTTCTGCCACTTGTAAGTCAATATTGACACTTGAAATCATTTTTACCACTGTTTATGTCTGCTTTTGGCCACTCTCATGAGCAACTTTTAACCGTATTTCTGTAGTTTACTGTGGAACCTTTATTTTGGGGGTCATGGGGGGCTGAAAAGGTTGAGAACCACTACTCTGGAGAACGTGTGCGACTGCACTGCTCACTAACACCATCACCTCCTCTCATTCGTTCTTTATAGGATGCTAAAAGCATTAGCGCAAGGTGAATGTAGCCCTGATAAATCAGCGTGAGGAAAAAGCGTGAAAGGTCAAGGAGGCGAAGGAGGGTGTAGGTGGTGTTTGAGGGACGCACTGATCTATATGCAACGTGTGGGCTGCTTCATTGATATGCATTGTGTAGTTATGAGTGGTGTCCAGTCCACCTGCTGAAAGGCTGACGATGCTGAGTCACTCGCTAACGCACAGGCTAAACGCTATTATCTCAGACCAATGGGATATAATGGACTGTAAAGTGGTTTGCTAGCAGAGGCTACTTCCAGCTTGGTGACCCTTGACCTTGAAATTTTCTTTTTTCTTTGTCTCATTTTAACACTTTCATCAAAAGCAAATGAGTGTGGGCTTTGATTATATACTTATAGCAGATTTATGGGCTAAGATTTTTTATTTTTCGTTCCCAAATTCAGTGACACGTTACACTTTTAGTTTACATTTCATTTCCGTTTCATTATTTTTCCTTTTTTAGATGACTTTACTGGCTATTAAACTTCCTGAAATCATACCAAACATGCTAAACACTCGTGTACTGTTATCAAACATTACCAAAAAATTATTTGTAAAACCTGTAATTTCTGCCAACAGGAGAATAAGCCTCATGTTTTGCATGAAGTCGTGTGTCTGTAGACGCTAGTGTAGTGATGTGTCACCTGGTAAACTGATCACCAGTTGAGCTAACACACCATTAGCTAAACCTGTCTTTGTATCAGAGCCTTTTCACATTTAAATACAGTCATAATAATATGAACAACACATTAAAAACACACTTCTTGCATCTATTTTTGTGATATTATGTTTTTTTTTTATATATTGTGCAAAATAGATGAAATTAATGAATAAATGAAATGTTATTTATTTTTATTTTGCAAATTTATTAATATAATTTCAATCACTGGTATTTTATTTTATTATTTTTTAGACATTTCTGGTTGAAAAACCCTGCTTTAGACGAAGCTCTGCATTCATTCTCAGTCACAGGATAACATGATCACTACTAGAACCTCTGCACGTTGAATTTGAACAGGATTATTGGTGGAACGGCAGTTGTTGGTCCGTTATCACACTTTCTAGACGTTCAGCCGTCTAGTTTTTGGTGATGAATAGCGTACAAGTGCTCATTTAATTTCTGTCTATATTTAATGTGAAGAGAGAAAAAACGGGTCAGATTGCATTCTCCGTTTCAGTTTTTTTGTCCGTTTTCTCACTGGTTGTGGCACGATTTAAATTAAAAGCATTTCTGTCCACATAATGTATTTTCATTCTTTAATCCTAACACTGGAACACTTTTAATATTAACAAAGACTGGAATCTGATGGATAGGTGGACATGTGGATGTTGATGCAAGAAGGTCGGCATATGAATGCTTTTTTTTGTTCATATTTGTGTGTATGTTGTGTATTTCTATATATATATATATATATATATATATATGTGTTTAGTATGTACACGCATTTGCTCAAATGTCAGATTTCTTTTGTTCTTTGTGAAATAGCTTGGAAGTATAAGGGCAGGACTAGATCATTGTTCACCTGCTTTCTGCCCCTTTTTAAACATTACTGGAGCTTTTTTAAGTGAGCAATGATGGCTTTATATTGTTTTTTTATGTTTGTGATAAATAAATAAATCCAAATCCAAAAAAATACTTTGTTTTTTCAAAGTGGGGAACCTGTTTAAAATCCCTTCATGTTTAGGGTCATGGCTGGTTGTGCATAATGAATAGCAGGGCTGATGGAGAGAAGGAGCCAGAGAGAAGCTGCGTTTCCATTACCCTCAGAAATGTAAATAGCGCATTAAAAACTGGTAATGGAAACACCTGAATTTCTCAAAAAGAAAACACTTAAATATCGATGAAGTTTTTACACTTTTCAGACGTTTCCATATTGAAATGTGTCGCTAAAGCGCAATGGGAACACTTCTTCCGCAAATACACGTCACATGACGTGACATACATGGTCACATGACCACTTCACTCCTAGAAAACATGGCATGGTACGTGTGGACGGAGGAGCAAAAACCCAGGCATTTCTTAGTTTCTTATGGAAAGTTTCCACTGGCAGTATCAACTCGGCTTTACTTCTTTTTGCGCGTTTCCTCTGGGAAAAAGTACCTCCTTCTTTGTACCTGGTGCTGATTTTTTTTAGTACCTCATTTGTTGAGATTCTGGTCTGAAAATGTGACGTAGACACAAAGCAGACTCTGACTGGTTCAGAAAATCATCACAGCGTAGCGTCGTCAACTCACACACAGAGGAATTTGGCCACCGTTGATTTTTGTTGGCGATCTTGTGAGGATGGCAGCAAAAAATGTGCAGTCCGTGGAGTCTGGCAGTTTCACGTGTCAGGTTGGTGCTCAGTGGAAACGCTCCGGAAAAACAGTATTGGGTCCGAAGTGGGGAGCCATGTAGAGCCGATACCGCCAATGGAAACGCACCATTAGTGTTACATTAGACGTGAAACAACAAAGAAGTGTTCTAAGGAGATTCGGAGCATCCATCTTCCTGCAGAGAAGTCTCACGGGATGAGATTTCACCAGTTACGAGGCTCCAAAACAACCTTCAATGGAAACACATTCAAAATGCATTTATACTTGGTCGACATTTAGAAATATTGCTTTTATTTTGCGAAACTCTGTAATGGAAACCCAGCTACTGAAGTAGAGTAAGGAAAAGGATGGAATGATGGAAGTAAAGGAGTGTAGAGAGGAAAGCATTGAGCCTTAACCACCTTCTGTCTGCTGCTGTTTTGTGTCTCTTATGAACCTAATGGCTTTTCCACCGTTCCTGCGCCAAACCACTGCCATAACCACCGCCCTCTTTACTTTCCCTTCTTCTCACTCTATTTTCTGTCTTTGTTTTTCCAGCCTCCCATTCTTCCTGATGTCTTCTCACTTTCAGTTTCCCAATCTAATGCTCCATCCCCCCCTCCCCCCTCCCCCTCCCTTTCCTCCCCTCCTACCTCTTTCCAGCTGCTGGCCATGGGAACAGCTGACTTAATCTGAAGCCTGGGCCTGGAGCACTTGCCACGGCGCAGGTCCAGCTCTACCTCAGCACGCTCTCCCTCCCTCCCTCCCTCCCACTGCTGGCCCTCGGCCCTGGCTCTACTCTCGGTGCAGTCCTGGCCCCTGCCTCTGAGCATTGGCTTTAGATCTGCTCAACTCTCAGTAGGCCCCTCCTACCCTCCTACCAATCCCTTCTATCCCATTCTGTGGAAAATCCTTCAAACCCCTTTTCTTTTATTCCTCTTTCTCTCTTTCTCTTGTCTACAATCTTCCCTTTTGTAGTTTTCTTAAAGCTCTGCAGTTCTTGTTAAACTCTCTGCCACCTGGCCCATAGTTGGGTTCTTAATTCTGGCTATGGATATCTGGATCAAGGCCTCCTCAACGTTGGCTTCAGTCTTGCTAAACTCCCTGCTACCTGGCCCACAGTTGGGTTCTTGGTTCTGGCCTAGGATATCTGGACCAAGGCCTTCTCTACGTTGGCTTCAGTCTTGATAAACTCTCTGCTGCCTGGCCCGCAGTTGGATTCTTGGTTCTGGGCGAGGATATCTGGACCAAGGCCTCCTTCACGTTGGCTCCAGTGTAGCTCTCTGGCTCCTGTACCCATGCTAACTAGCCAGGCTTCGTTCATTCTCTCTCTGGCATGTAACATTAGTCACTGTAACTCCTTGTGGCTGACCTCACCCCTAGCCATGTTCACAGTGTGTACATTTGGTTGTTTCTGGCTTAGTGCGTTCCATAAGTCCCCGAGTCCATGTGTAGTTCTTTGTCTTTGTGCCTTAACTTGTGTTGATAGACCCGTTGCTTTGGTGCACAGTGGCGTGTGTTGTGAGAGTGCGTGTAGAGCATATGACAAATGATTGGCAGCAGCCGGAGAATGGGAAAACACTGAAAAAGGGGAAATAGGACTTGTCATATTTCGGGGGAAAGCCGGGGGCCCAAGTTTGATCAGGGCTCAGGGACGGAAGCTTTTGTCCCTGAGCACTTGTCATTCTGAGGTTGTGTCGAGTGTGATTAGGGACAGGCCTAGATTCAGCCATCACAACTAGGGCTGGACAATATAGACCAAAACTCATATCTCAATGTTTTTTCTTAAAATTATGATATACAGTATTAATCTCAATAAAATCTGACCAGAAAGATAATTATGAGTTAAATGTATTGATGAAAAACACATTTATTAACAAACAGCTGCACAATATGTGCCACTTTAGGCTTTTTCTCTTCTTAGGCAGTGTTTATCAAATGGGGGTATTTGTACCCCTAGGGGTATGCAACGGCACTACAGGGGGTACTAGTGAGAGAGATGAAAATTACAAATGAAAGAATTAAAAATGAGGTTTTGTTATTTTAGTTAAAAATGATAATCATACTAAATATTACCTGCAACTCACAAAGCAACAACAAAAACACACAAAATAAAAGAAAAATCTACTGAATAATAAAAAGAATAGAGAAACGACGACAAAATACACAAAATGACATGAATAACACGCACACTAAGAGAGAAAAATACTTTTACCAGCAACACACAAATCGACACACTAAATGGGGGAAAGATACACAAGATCACTACGAAATTCACAAAAATAACAGATAAACATACAAAACAACATAAGAACCAACCAAACGACACCAAAAACACACAAAATAAGAGAAAAATATACTGAATAATAAAAAGAACAGACAAACAACAACAAAATACACAAAACACGCAAAGTTATGATAGAAATGATCTTGATTAGATCATGAACTGAAAATACAAGAGTGAGTGTTGCTCCCACATCAGGTGGGAGATGACCTGAAATGATAAAAAAAAATAGAAATAATTCTATTCAGGAGTCACTAAATACTGTTTCATTGCACTTATTTACATAGTTAGATTCTGTAAAATGTGTATAAAATGTATTATGCTCTATAGTTGTTTTTAGTATTCTGAGCAAAATGTTAGTCGTACGGGGGTAGCAAAAGCAGCGACTCCTAAAATGAGTATTTTAATACAAAATAAGCTATAAATTATATATTTCCGAAATATGGAAAAATGGTAAATAAGGACACTGTTTGACTGTACTTTATGAATAATATTAAATACTTGTATGATGTGATTTGTACTGATTGTAGAAATAAAAATAAGTTAAAAAATCTATATATATCTTGATATAGTCATTCGCCAAAATGTAAAACTCGATATATTTTGAATCACGATATATTGCCCAGCCCTACAGACGACACAGTGGTCTTTCTTCAGTCTGTCACCCAACTGTTGGAAGACGAGTGACGGAAACCTTACATTTGAGTGTTTACTGAACAGCTATTTTGGGTTGTACAGTTACTTTTTCTTCAGAACTAGGTCAGAGACTGCCAGACTTTAGAAACCTTGGTAGAAAATGTAACTTTACAGTAGCACACACTCTTTCAGTAGCACACACTCTTTGTGCGGCTTATCTAGTCTTACTTTATTTTCTGTCAGTGTGTTTATTATTTGATGTCGTCTGTATGTTTCCAAAGCAAATTAGGTTGTTGTCAACTTTGCAGTAATGTCCTTGGGTGTCTCGTTATATCTTGGTGACTCACTAACGCTACATGATTAAAGGTAATCCCTGTGTGTCGCCCATTTCTAGGAAATCTTGTATTATCATTTAATTTGCCAGAAAAAAAATCACTCAAACACTTAGTTTTATTGGGTCGTTGGAAATTTAAAGAAACAAGATAGCATTTAAGGCTGCTTTCACTACAAATCAATCAGTATATAAGGTAGGGATCGACGGATATGGGTTTTTTAGGGCCGAGCCAATATTTGGAGCCCATACTACTTTTGCCCCCTTAATTTACATCATAAAAATTACACGATGATGACAAATGCTACAAGTCTCGTTTTTTTTAAAAAAGGAACATTTATTGAAATGAACAAAGGTGAGGTAGAACGACACCAAGTAAAAAATATTTAACAAATAATAAAAACAGGCGATGTAGAGCAAGAACAAGTACAAAATAGAGTAGACTGTTCGTCCTTGTCCTGAAAATAGCTTTGACAAAAGTTGGCCTGACTGAAGATATATTTTTGGTAACAGGATTATTGAGTATAAAGATATATAATTATAGTATTAAACACAAAAATAAACCATGAATAATAGTCCATTTCAACACAATCCCAGAACATAAATTAGCAGAGGAAAATAACGTGATGTGAGAAGCGCATTAAGCAACAAACTGTTCAAGTTTGTGTTCTAAATTGCATCACCATTAACCGGAATAGATATTCAAACAAGTAGTAAACTGCTTCTCAAAGTTTTAAAAACTTATTCTCAGCGTAGCGCTCTCATATTGCTGTGTTGTTTCACTGAGTGAGAAGGTGAGAGGGAGGGAGAGAGAAACACACACGCCAAACCTCCAGCCAGCTGCTCGTTAAATACAACAGTGACAATAACACGGGACCACGGAACAACATCAGCTAAGTTAAACAGTCAAAAGATGCTTTAAAAGTGTAAAATTTGCTGTTGGGGTTGAAGAGCTTCCTTCACGCTCTGCGCTTGGGGGGAGGGGCTCTGCACTCTGCAGCCTCTCTCTCCAGCAACACAGAGCAGCCTGTGACAGCCGCTTTGTATATAAAGTGGATTGGCCAATGCAAAAATTGGCCGGTTAAATCGGCCGGCCGATGAATCGGTTGATCACTAATATACTGTCTACTGTATACTATAAGTATGATTAGGATGATGATCGTTCTCGCTGAAGTATACTTCCAAGTTTCCCAAGACGCATTTGGATCCTCCAGCATTAAAAACCTGAAGCACACTGACGCTAAATATCTCTGTTGATTCTTCATCTTTGAAAGTTCTGAAAACATTTGAAGTGAGAAAGTGACCAAGTAGAATATCAACATGTGTGCTCATTTGATCCATAAAACTCACCACATTGTCCGCCATTTACTACTGACAAAACTTCCTGTTAACCTCAAAATAAGAGCCCTATTTACAAAAGCATTAAACTAACAGAAGACAAGAAGAGTACGTTAGCATGAGTAGCACGTTGGCATGACATTTACAACACAGCCTTGGACTTTGTTCGACTTGATTTGGCTCGGTTTGTGTTCATAGCTCACTTTTTGATCCACTCTAAACATTATCTGATTCAGGTGCATGAGCTAGTTTCTGGAGTACATACTTCTCTAGGCTTTCTTCTACTGGTCGAACTTGTTTCGCATAGAATTTCCGCTTACTTCTTCACACTGTTCAACAATGGAACCTCAACACATTGTTGTTCTTTTGTTTTTTTAATATATATTTTGTTTCGTGCCCTAGCCAGTTCTCCAGCCCACCCATGATGCCACATGCTCTGCATCATCTTCAACACTTCCTGTGTTTGAGAGTGTTTATGCTCGCAGCTGAATCGCTCGAGACTTGATTGAAAACGTTCAAATTCTGGCCTAAACTAATTGTCTAGAATTTGCCTGCTTGATTTGTTCTAGATCCTAGGTTACCAAAGTGGCGTTAGGGTACCCCCAGGGGTATGCAAATTGTTACAGGGGGTACGTGAATATAATTTTCATATATTTATTTATGTTTGAGGGTGATGAATATGTTGTATCACTGATATATGTTCAATCAACTAATGTTTGGTACACTTCTTTTTACAAATAAAAAGAGATTGGTTTATCACTGTTGCTGTATGTGGCGCTGATTGTAAAGTTACGCATGTTAAAATAAACAGCAACTTTTTAAAAGTATGTTTTGACCAGATTTACATCAATATTTGTGAAATATGTGATGTTTTTTTTGTTCAATGTAAAATGATAAATATTAAATCAAAAAAATTAAATCTAAATGTTAATAAAATCCTACTGCTGTACAACGTGGTTTGTTGCCAAATGTTGCAAAAAGTTGCTGTTTATTTTAGCATGCACAATCCATTTGAATGCCAGTTGACTAATTAATTAAATAAAGCGAACAAGTGGTAAATCTGAATAAGACATTTTTTCATGTTCTTACAGATTATTATTATTTTTTATTATATATTATTCCTCAACAGGATAGGTAAAATTCAGAGACAAATTTCACACTATCTCTACAATATATATGACATTATTATACATTATTAAGTTTTTAAGTGTTCAGGACTAGGGGTACATGGCTTTCAGGTTAAATGAATGTGGAACGTTTGGGAACCACTGGTCTAGACTTTGTTTATGTGTTAACACAGCGCCAAACGTGGCTGGCAAAGGAATCCTAGAGCATTTTAACAATGTGTGACCGCACCCTAAAAAGCTAAAGGAGACTTTGAGGACCAGGATTGAGATCTTACTGCAGACTTAGGCATTGTATCCAAATCAGAGCGCTTATCAGAAACATTTTCAATCAAAACAACCTTTTTGGTGTGAATAGACCACGATGCAATTAACTTGTCTGCTTTGATTTCTCACTGTGTGTTTGTGTGTATATATCTGTGTGTGTGTGTGTGTGTGTGTCGTAAATACTAGAGCATCTAATGAGGTGTGTTTGCCAGGACGAAGTAGGATGCTAGGTCCTGCTTCCTTCACCATACCTTTTTTATTCCGTCTTCACTTGTCCAGGATGGCAACCATTGACTGCCACTGACCTAATTTGGGCAAATTTCACTGACCTAATTCATGGGTGAATGCTTGCCCACAGGAGGGGATTTTCTCACACAGACACATATTCTTTTCTACTCATTTGATTAATATGCACACCCTAAAAAGCCCTTAAGGGTTGCAGTGGCATTAGGCCAGTGCCCCCTCAGTGGACCCCTTCACTTACCCATCCAATCTCCTACGCACAACTAGTCCGACACGCTAAAGGGTCGTAATTAGGACCCTAAAAGAAGAAGAAAGCAGGTGGCTTTTGTGTCTTCTCGGAGGTGATATGGCTGCAATGTGACATAATCGGCATAATCGCATAAAGAAGCTGGACAATTCCTTTGTTTTCCATGCATATCCTGAGTTGATCAAGTAGCACAAAGTTGCTTTAAAATGAACGAACAGTTGTTTTCCTTAGGTGAAATCATCCCATAGGAACAAGGCTTAGAAAATGTACCTAAACATCACTTTAAGCATGAGTGCATTTCTCAAACTGAATAATTCCCACTTACCTGGTCACATGTGGCCGTCTCTAGTGTCTTAAGAAAAGACTATTGTTTGAAATACTTTTTCCCTCGTTAGTGTTAAGATAGGTTTGTGGGAAACTTTGCTCTTCACAGCTTCACTCCTGGACCTGGTAATTGATGGAGAGACTAACCAGGATCTGTGTAGGTCAAAGGTCAGGACACTGTTGGTGTGTATTTTCAAATAAACAAAGATGTCTGGAGGAAAGAAAAAGCTTTGGATACATCTACAACTTAGATAGAGCCTACGATCGTGGAAAACAGATGGAAAATACAGAATTCACTATCTGAATAGGAAATGGCAATAGTGTTTTCTGGGTTTTTTCAGACAAAGTCAAGGAATTTACCCTCACATGCATGTTTTGGGACAGTATCATGCATTTACATGCAATTTTTCATCATAAACAGCTGGGGAGAGAGATGGAAATGTAAATTCTCATACGAAATATCGATAACTTTAATACATTTGTGGAATTGTTTGTGACAAATTGCCAGAATTGTGGCAAAATTGAAAGTTATTTCCACAATTTGCAATTAATAATGACTGCAGTCATGTGATGCAAACAAAAGAAAAATGTAAGCCCCTAAAAATATTGTGAAGTTTCATTAAATTGGTGAATTTGAGATATCTACAACTGGATTATTTGGTAATTTACACAATAATTCATGTTTTCTTTGTCATTTTCTCCTGCAGGCCTAATTGGATCCTCTAAAAGGCTGGATTTGGCCCCCGGGCCTTGAGTTTGACACTTGTGGTTTAAAAATTCTGACGGTATTGGTTACAAGTGAAAGATTTTCCTCGCTGCATATATTTCTTTCTACAACCGTCTATACCAGGTTTGCCCTTGTGTCTTGTTCTCCCTAAAAACACGAGACAAGGACAATACACACACACACACACACACACACACACAAAAGCTGAAACCAGGAAGGCCGTGGTGCGTTGTCATGACAACACATGTAGAAATCAACAAAAGATGCCCCAGAGTGAATATTGTCTTCTTCTTGTCCAGCAGGGTGCAATTTATCTCAATGAAGCCATGAAAGGAAGCTATTTACATGAAACTAGAGCTGTTTCAAGGAAATCAGGCCCTCTCTGAAGGTTGGATATTAACTGGCTGCTCCGAGCCTGGGAGTGGAAAACTTGACCATCCAAAGGAACGGAGATACAGAGAGAGAGAGAGAGTCTCACTTTCACTCGTGTTTGAGTCTCGTCACAGTGAAAGTCTCTCATCGTTAGAGCTCAACGCTCTGAGAGAGTGTTTACAATTTGCACAGAGTGTATATATGTATACGCACCCCCCCGGTTCATAGTTTATCCTTAAGAGAATAAGTCTAACATCAATGTCAATATTTACAGGAATAGCCTGCAGGCAAGTGAATCGACCACCTCCATTTCTGCAGACTCTGAATCAACCGCCTGCTACACTCCTACTTCCTTTGCTTGTCTGGTTCTTCTTTCCATTCTGTGTAACAACCATTGCATCATGTGACTCAACCAGAGTACACGCATATAGAGAATCAGACAGTTTTTGCCCCCATTTTCCTACTTCCCGACAAAGGACGGCAAACGCCAGATTAACTTCTGTCTTATAAAAGTGGTTCTCAAGCTTTTCAGGCTGTGACCGCCAAAATAAAAGTTCCAGAGAGCTTGGACCCCCACTGTAGCTGAAGGTGGTTGAACACAGACATGAACATTGAAGAACAGTCATGTGGAGACAGGACCATCTATAAGGGGGAATAAAGGGGAGAGATTTTTTGGGGTCCATCCATAAAGTCATCATAAATGATGATCCATTGTTCTATGAATCTGTGATAACCACATTTATTTATTCATTTGAATAATATTCACTGTTATCCAGGAACGTTTATTATTATTATAGTCATCTTAAAGATGGAAATCCTGGTTTTAATCAGAAATAAAATGGGTTCAAAGTGACCAAAAATGGTGGAAAAGGTGGTGAAATGTGATTTTAAAAATCACAGAAATTGGTTAAAAGTAGCCAATTAGAGTGGATAAAAATGGACAGAAAAAGTGGTAAAAAAGGTTCAAAGTGTCAATATTGGAACATTTAGTTTAAACTGGCAAATAATGAGCATGACAAATCGTGAATGTGCTTAAATTGGCAAAAAATGAGCAAAAAAGTAGCAAAAATATGGCAAGAAAAAGTGATGAAAATAGGTTAAAATAAAATGTGGCTAGTTCAGTGTAGTTACAGAACCAGTTCTGATAAACTACGGCCGGGCCCACGGAACGTCTCCATGCCAAATAGCACGTACCACGTTCCCGAGAATTCAGTCAAATTACTTTGTTCCACAGAGTAAACCAAATTAAATTGTGCAACGTTGAAATTGTGCCTTTGAAATGATATATCACACGACTATGTTCCGATACATTTAGAAATTACCGGAAAAGAGGGTGGGCCCCGGACCCTCGTGCCCTCCTTTAAAAAATGTTTCAGAGAGGCTCTTGACATCCGCTCATAGAATATCCATGTAAAATTACAGCCCGATTCAACGAGCATTAGTCATTTGAAGAACGGCGCCCCCGTGGCACATACGGAGTAATGGGCCCCATTCATATATTGGTGTGTGTCAATGATTCAGTACCACCAACTGTAACAATATTTGATTCACAAATAATTGAGAAAACGCCAGGGAACCCCCTGGCGCCCCATATGGGGTAATGGGCCCCATTTATATATTGGATTGTGCCAATGATTCGGGACCACCAACCGTCGTAATATTTGACTCGCAAATAAATGAGAAGTCGACTTTCTTTTTGAGAACCCCAGTCTTATAAGATGATCCTGTGTTCTGAGGTTTGTTCAAAGTGAATTTGTCCTGATAATCTGCTCTGAAACGTGTGGGGGAGGGGCTTGTTCAATATTTACGTGTGCACCCTACTTTCCTTTGTGTTCATGTGCTTTTTGAATACGCATTCACATTTTGACGAGACGATAACTGTGACACGGGCTCAGCGTCACCCTTAGAGATGGATGATGACACGTGTCTAGTCACATTAGATGTGGGGAAGCCTCCTCCCTTTGCGTTCCCACCCAGCTCCACTACTCCCTGTTCTACTCGCCCCGGCGTCTGCAGCGGTTAGCGTTAGCTCCACAGCTCCTCTCAGGGAGGGGCCGCACATCTGATACCTCACATCTATGTTTGTGGGTTGCATACTTTGGCCTAAATATGTTCCCAGATGGTCAACACATTGTGAAATGGGTTTAGTACACACCAACCGCACACATACCACTTTGTAATTATCTCCTTGTTGATTTATAATCCAAGAAAATCTGTGCTTGCAATGTTGGCTGCGTGTGTTTTTCTCTCCAGTCGATGTAATTGTTTGATTATTGGTGAATCACTGGTGTGTGCTTTAGCAGTTGTAATTATTTTGTGTTCAAAGAAGGATTTTGTTGGCAGTGCTCGTCACTATCATACAGGGAACCATAAAAATACAGATTTCAGAGGCTGTGTTACTCTGTGGCTGTGTTTGTGTCTTTATTATCCTTCATTAATGTCAGGTTTAAGGAGAAATTCAATGGGAACGTATGAACCTGGCAAATGTTGTTTAGAACTCATCCTTGGGGTCAGGATTGCCAGATGCCTTCAAGACACTAAGAATATTGTTTTTAACAATTTGAGCCCATTTTTTTTGAGGATTTTTACCCTTTTTCTGCAACTATATCAGACTGTCCATATTTCAACCTATTTTCATCACTTTTTCTTGCCATATTTTTTCACCTTTTAATGCATTTTTGCTACATTACTCCCATTTCTGACACTTCTCCATCACATTTCAAAACCTTTACTACACATTTTTCCCCTTTCAAGACCTTTTCAGCACTTATAAACCCTTTCTACCACTTGTTCCACCTAATGTCATATGGTGACCCATTATTGTCACTCTTAACCCATTTGCACCACATTGTTTATTTTTTGCCAATTTAACCACATTCACAATTTTTAATGCCCATATTTTGCCAGTTTAAACAAAATTTCTCTACATTTTTTACATTCTATGACACAGTTTGCAACTTTTAATCTATTTCTGTGGTTTTTAAAATCCCATTTCACCACCTATTCCACCGTTTTTGGTCACTTTTAACCATTTGATTAGATTTTTGAACAGTGGATATTATTCAGATGAATAAATAAATGTCGACTTTATGGATGGACCCCAAAAATCTCTCTCCTTTATTCCCCCTTATTCTCCACATGACTGTTCTTCAATGTTCATGTCTGTGTTCAACCACCTTCAGCTACAGTGGGGATCCCCGCTCTCTGGGACCTTTCGTTTGGGGGTTGTGGGCTGGTGAAAGGGTTGAGAACCACTAGTTTAGAAAGAGTGACCTCGATGACTCGGGTAGTGTAAGGGGTTAAACGTGAGCTCCAGCAGCTTGGTGGTGGTTGCGTTATAAAAGTGGCGGCTGGAACTGAAAGGGGAAGTGCTGAGCTCAGAGGAACTCTGGCCCACAGCCATCCCTCCCCCCCCCCTCTGCTGAACCCCCCCCCCTCTGCTACAGCTGAGCGCTCCCCTATCCACCGCCAGGCGTGGTGATGTGTGTGTGTGCGTCTGTGCTGGAATGCAGCTTCCCCTGCGGATGGGGCCTGTGCGAGTGTGTGGGTATGTGTCTGGAATGATGCCTCCCCTTGTCTAGTGTGTGACGTCAGTACACACACAGTGGGTCAGCTTAGGGCTAGGCAGCTGTGTGTGTGTGTGTGTGTTTATGTTTTAAGAGGGTTGAACAGGGGGAGGAGTCATAGAGGAGGGAAGAGCCATGGGAGGGAGGGGCTGTTGTTTATGAGCAGGGTGGGTTTGACTGCAGGGAGTCACTGTGTGCATGCATGAAGGCATCATGGGTATGTTGCAAAGGGCGGGGCTTGTCAAGTGTGCAAAATAATGCATGTGTGTTGCGTGACTTTCAAAATAAAATGAAATGGCTCAGGACTAAGAAAGCCTGGCCATGACACAGTTCTTCATATTTTTCGCTGATGTGACTTTTAAGATGCAATTTTGATTGATGCAAAAGGACGGTGTTAGCTTAGCACATTGGTGTCCAACTCATTTTAGTTCAGGGGTCAAATACGGCTCAGTTTGATCTCAAGTGAGCCACATATTTAATGTGAGAAAACAAATAGTCAACATTATTGTTCTCTTGTTTGCACTTTTACGTTACATAATACAGTAACCGAACATATCCAAGCAATAAGTGACAGATATCAGTCCCAACAGGGTCTTCACATGAAACTTCCTAGATTTTTTGAATAATTTTTATTCAATTAAAGGAAATATGATGTCATAATTTAAAGAAAATTTAAGGATTTTGTAAAACTGTGAGCCCCTGTAAATATTATTGAGTTTTATTTACACAATGATTCATGTTTTCTTTGATTTTTACTTTCTCCAACGGGCCGAATTGGATGCTCCAAAGGTGCTGATCCTCAGAGGTTGTGGAGCATCATCCAATCAATGAACAGATATCATTTCACGCAGCTTTCATCACCGTATTTGTGCACTTCCAACACCTAACTACTCAGCCATGGCTCGTTTCTGCTGCTAACAACAGCTCTGTTCGTTAGGCTAATTCTGCATGCTGACCAAACCTTTTTAATATGTTTTTATAAAAAGTTGCACATACAGTATTTTGTTTATTGGTAATACATACACAATTTTTTGTTGTATACATTTCCACTACAGGTACCCTTTAACGTCGAGTTTTCCTCACAGTTTTTTGTAGTTTAAAACCTACCTGATTTGCCTTGTTTCGACCCAGACTCTCCTGGAGGAACAACAGCCCTATAATATCTATTCTCTACTGTATCAGTTTGTCATTAGAACGATGGTGAACTGCTGGAGTAGCAGACAATGGCCTTTGAATGGATCCCATTACCTCCATCTGTAGCTCTGGTGGCTCTGTGGGGACAGACCTTTGCTAATTACCTACATTCATCCTTAGCTCACTGTAATTTCATTCACACTAATGAACCCTGCACAAGGGTTGGGATAATGTATAGTTAATGTACAGGATACAGAATACAGGATTAGCATGCTGCTAGCTACTCCCCCAGTGACTGAAATATGTGGATCTAGTTCACCCACAGCTGTCACTATAGTATTACTCCTACGGTACATTTAGAAGAGTTTAAGCTTTTAGCATGGTGGATGTAGCCTGGCTTTTTTAAAGCAGTGTAGATGAGGTGCTACTAAAATGAATGGGGTCACTTATTTTATAATTAAAAGTACTGCTAATTTAACCTGACTTCATCATTAGAATAATGATCCAATGAGTTACATTCGCTACAAATGTAATTAACTAACAAAAAGCCTCTATAATAGCAAAGGGACAAGCATTGATTGATCAGAAAGTAAGTTCTGTGAATTTTATTTTAACAGAAAAAGCTGATTTCCAGAGTGTTTTATAACCTGTCAAAATCCCTGTAAACCAGGGGTGTCAATTTCAAACTTATTTTTGGTTCACGGGCCAAATTCGGACCAGTTTAATCTCAAACTTGCTGCAGATTTTAGGTGAGGGGGTGGGGGGCGGAGCTATTTTAAGATCATTGTGCCCTTGCTTTCAATATCAGTCCCTGTAGGATGTTCACTCCACAACTTCTTGATTTTGTAACCAACTTTTGTGTTATTTAGAGGAATTTTGTAGATTCACGGAAACAGTTACCGGTAGTTCTTTCCACAATTTACAATTAAATGACAGCATTCCAGTGAAACAAGCGTAGGGGAAATTGCAAGCTTCTCAAAATATTGTGGAGTTTCACTAAAATTGTGAACTTTAGATATCTACAACTGAATTATTTGGTAATTTACACAAGAAATAATGTTTTCACAATTCTACTTTCTCCTGTGGGCCAGATTGGATATTGTAAAGGGCCAGATTTGGCCCCCGAGTCTTGAGTTTGACACGTGCAGTAAATTATCTGAAACTTTGAAAAATTGAGCACAAAGCTTGTTGTCCTGAAGTAATATTATTGCTGTTTGTATAACTTCCTTTTTCAAATACACTCCTGCTGTTACTTCTGTAAATTTGCACAACTGTCTGATGTCAATGTCACATTTTTATATTTAGAATGCAATATACAGATGCAGATACAGCTAGATCTACAGAAATTCTTTATTTACACAATACTTACTGAATTTCCTCAATTCTGTTTCAGAGTTCACTTATTACCGTCTTAGTTTACGCATGTTTTCCTTCTGTTTCATCTTCTTTTCCTGATTAAATTACTTTACATGCTTCAAACGTTCTGAAGTCTTAGTCAACTACTGTTATTACTTTATATTTACTGTTAATGCTTCAGATGATTTCTAGAATGGGATGCGCTGAACTCATGCAAGATTTTGTGAGATATTTGACTAATCCTTTGGCTACATTTATAGCAACATGTCTTTAATTATGAATGATCACTTTGCTTACTTATGTTGAACAAACAAAAAGCTTTTATACATACAGTATATGCTAAATACTGTTTTTGAACTAAACCACATCCTTGTGCACATACATGCACCCTAATTAACGCTTTAACTCTCCACTATTGGAGGTGAAACCATTGAAATTCAGTGAACATATAGAAACCTTAATGTGGAGCAGGGTCAGGATTAAACAACGTTTTGATCAGTGAGTTTATAACGGCCACCTGGTGAGCTCAGTTGTGTTATTCCAGCCTGTCCCCCACCTAGAACACACACGTGCACACACACACACACGCCTGAAGCGAGGCCTCCTGCAGAACTGCACTGATCTGTGTTTATAGTCTCAGTATGGCTTCTTTCTTATAGGACCACACACACACACACACACACACCTACAGTCTTTGTTACTCATCCAGAGCTAAAAGCTCCCATGTTTGTCTGTAGCTTCAATAATTGGACGAGTTCAAGGAGCCGCGATGTAGGACCCGCCCGTTCTCTATGGGTGGGACGGAACAATAAATGTGTATCGGTTGCTCGATGGTTCTCGACCTTTCCTCGACCCACGCTGATGCCTGGCTCTTTTTTTTTTGTCCAGTTGTGGTTCAGATCTTTTTTTCATGGGGCCTCTGAGTTCAATCTAACCAAACAGATTAAATTCCAGCCTGAGAGTCTTTTCTCTGCGAGGATTTGGCTGGATATCTTTGGTCAACACTGAGCATGATCCAAAGTGAAGTATGAACTTCTAGCTCCTCAGGATCAGTTTGAGTCAGACTTTGGTGGGTAATAATAATTTGATCAACGTGTAGGAACGAATGAAATGGTTGCAAGTTAGAAAATTTTAACTCTATCGATTTTCCATCTGCACTGAGAATGGACAGAAAAAACCTAAAATTATTCAAACATTCTAAAATGGAAAAAGCAATCTGACCTGTTTCTTTTCTTTTCATTTAAAATCTGATCCCAACATGACTAAAAATGCCTCACATGCAGGTTTTGGGCCAATATCTTACATTTACATACCATTTTTTACCAGAAAACGAGTGATTGAATGTCTAGAAAGTTTGACAAATGGACAAATATGTCCAATTCTGCCAATATTCCTGTTCAAATTCTATTTAGTCATCATGTTATCTTGTGACTGAGAATCATTGCAGAGCTTCATCTGAAGTGTGTTGGTTCAGTATATTATGACTGCATTCAAATGTGAAAAGTACAAAGACAGGTTTAGCTGATGGTGTATTAACTGAACTGGTGTTTAGTTTACCTGGTGACACGTCACAACAGAAACATCTATAATCACATGGAATCACGGAATTTTGTACAAAACTTGCCAGTTGATGGTAATGAAAGGTGTCACAAATGATGTTTAGGGACCATATCACACATTTGTGGCTGAGGGTTAGCATTGTGGCTAACAATCACTCAACGACATAATCTTGTGTGATTTAAGCGTCACTATCCTGTGTTTTTTTTGTAAATCATCAGAAGCATATAACATGTAAAATGCCTAACATCATTAACCCTATTTAGCAAGTTTGGTACGTTTACAGTTAGGGATGCACCGAAATTCTTGGCTGAAACCAAAAACTTAAAATGATAAAACAAAGGCCGAAAACCGAAACACCGAAATCAATTATTATGCAAATTATTAGTACCATTGCATTTATGGACAAGTTGGCCGGTTTCCAGACAAGCGTGTTCTGACCGTGGTGTTTCCTCGTGTCATCACAACGTCCTGTTTTGTCGTCTTGTTTCGGTTAAAAAGAATGGCCAAAAAATGCATTTTCTGGAATTGCATCACTAATTTCAGGACTTTTAATATCCAGTAAAGATAATAAAACGAAAAAATGTAATGTGATGTGGAAATGAGTAAATCCTGAAATGGAAGTCCCTTACATGTTCTTCTTTTTACTTTTATTGACTTGCTTTCTACCCATTTCAAGTTTTTTTTTTTTCTCTCCTATGCAAACGTTTTTTCAACGTTTGGTTCAATTTCTCACTCAAACACAACCACTTCTACACAACCACCTCTACACAACCATCGCTACACAATCACCTCTACACAACCATCTCTACACAACCATCTTTACGCAATCACCTCTACACAATCACCTCTACACAATCACCTCTACACAACCATCTCTACACAATCACCTCTACACAATCACCTCTACACAATCACCTCTACACAACCATCTCTACACATTCACCTCTACACAACCATCTCTACACAATCACCTCTACACAAGGTGACTCACAAGTGTTGCAGATGCCGTGTCGTCTGAACTGTAGGTGTCGTATTAGATTTAGACGACAGTCACTCATGAACCAATAAACTTAATGACCTTTCCCACTGCACGGTTGGAATTGTCCCCATTGACTTGGAATCTTAACTCGATTGTGGAAATATATGTACATCCCTCAATCTAATTTAGGCCAGGGATTTTTGGTACACAGGCCACTTTTGTGCTGAGGCTAGCAAAGCGTCCTCGGCGCCTTCACGTGGGAAACTAAATCATGCTTTATTGGGAGTGTATAAAAGGCAACATTCTTTCATCACAGTAGATCTATGTTGAAGGGCTTGTAGGTCTTAGTCCTGGTCGTTTCCTCCTTGAAATAAGAGCAGGAGTCTGGCATTTGGGAGGCCTCATGATGTTGAGTAGACAGAAGTGGTTTGTGCTGGCTTTATCAAACAATTTCAAAACCAAAAGATAGAACAAGGGCCAGTTTGCAGGAATGCTTTGATGTGGGTGGCCCGTGGGTGTCGGAGGGATTTGTTCATATTTATGCATGTGTAGATACATACGCTCATTCCTACTCGCTTTTACATTTTGTTCTTTTTTTTTTTGTGCTGTGCAAAGAGCTTTGAGCCAAGTGTGATTTCACCAGGGCGGTCAGAAGAGGTTTCTAGGGCAACCTCACAGAGGCCTTGTTCTAAAAATGGCCGCCATGGTTACTTTGAAAGCCAACCCAGGCCTCTTGAACATGCACAGAAAGAAGCCCTGAGCACCTCTCAGGGAGGGGACCAGGGTGGACTGGGTGAGGGGGGGAAACCATGCGCTTTAATAGCTAGCACATGAGACAGAGTGGTTCTTACTCACCCAACCAACCGTGTGTGCGTGCGTGCTTCTGTGTGTGTGTGTGTGTGTGTGTGTGTGCGTGTGTGTGTGTGTGTGTGTGTCTAAATAGTCATATCCCTGTACTCAGCGCTTGGCTAAATTAAAAGGGCATTTTTGGCGCAGGGGCCAGGTTTTGGTGCCCAGATGATTGGACGGGGAAAGGAGAAACTCATTACCTATCCATCTGTCAGAGCCGGACACAACGAGCTGTGGGAATGTGGACGGAGGAAGGAATGGATGAAAAGAGCCTGGAAGAGAAAAAGAGCAAGTTTATCAATTAAAACAAAATGATGCAAATGAAATCAGCGTTTGCCTTTTGTTAAAATTTAGATTTGTGTACTTGGGGTTTGGAAATCTCAGTAAGTAGTCTGCGTAAAGAAAACGTGCGTTTGTGCTTAAAGATGCATGTGTCTAAGGCTACGTTAAGCAGGCAAATCTGATTCTTTTTCCATTATGCAACCTCTATTTGGACTGCTAACGTGCGTTCACATCAAATGCGACTTCAGCGACTCTGGCGACTAGATTACATTGAAAGTTAATGTAAATGAAGCATCCTCCCTTTAAGCCTCATTTATCAGACCAAACTGACTCATACAAAACCTACGTCAAACCAAAGAACGGCTTTTCAATTTACTTCTTCATGTGTACTTCCGGTTCCTTCAAAATAAAAAACCAATGTCGTGTTTTACGAATTGAGGTTGAGTCTGTCGACTTTTATTTTGAAGCCTAAGGCTGCGTCATTTGACGGCGTTTCATATGACGGAGGTTTTGATGAGTCATGAGTCCGTTTGGTCTCAATCACACGATCTGAGTCACTGGAAGTCGCTCAATTTTGATCTTTTCAAGCCACTTCAAGCAGCACTGTGACGATATTCAATCTGCAACGAGTTTCTCCCCACATCACTTCCCCCGGTCGTCACGTCACTGGTCACTGATGAAGCTAGCAAAAAGCGCAACTTTATTCAAGCGACTCATCATGGGCGATTTAAGCAACTGTAGACGCTGAAGTCGTGTCTGGTGTGAACGCACCTTTAAAGACCGTTTGAACAGCACAAATATGAGTTTTTACTCTTGGATTACAGTTGGTTACCATTTACTTGTTCTCGCAAGTTTAGAAAAAATTTAAATCAATTCTATTTCATACAATTTTTTACTTGTAAAGTTGAAATGTGTAATTATTGTTATCGCGTATTGGGAGATATTGTATTGTCAGATTCATGGCAATGCACAGCCCTACTGTATGGTTGCTAATGAGGATATACTGTACTAGTGTGAATAATTATGAAGATTTGTCGCTTGGTGGAGATTTGCATTTGTTTAATTCCCGCTAAATGTTATGTTGAGTGTTTCCATGTCCTATATTTCCTACACCGTGCAATAAAATCTCCTTTGACGTCTGCTGTGTAAAAAGCTCAGCCCATTTCCATCGACATTCTATGAAATATTTAACTCCTGCCCCGCCCCCTTTTTTCCAACTAATTCAGAGGCTTCAGAAAACTCTTTGATAATGGAGCGTTAACACGTGTGTGTGCGTGTGTGTGTGTGGTAGACTCTTTGATAAACATATTAAAGATAAGTATGTCCTCGCTGGGTTTTTACATGAATCTCAAACATCTCTCTGGAGCATTTATAAATGCATTCATAAGCTACTCTGTAGTTCTGCTGGCCACGCCCTTTATTAATAAATGCATGGACTCACGCTGAGCTTGGGTTCACACACACACACACGTCTACTTTATTATGTTCACAGGCGTGTGTTTTTAAGGCTCTTTCTGGGGGCCCACCTAGCTCATTCATATTCATTCTGCCATAATGACACACACAGGCTAAGCTAAGCTAGGATATTACATTCTAACAACTGGCTGCATAATAATAATCCTCAGATCTGCACACTCAGCACTTTCTCAGTTCCACTTCACTGCGTTCTAATGTCCGTCCACAGCTCATCGACTCTAGCTCATTATCATATCTTGTGATGGTAGAACACAAGGTCTCTGACAGGTGACTGTACACCTCCCTAGTCTGTTTACTATAACTCAATCCCTGTGGCCTTCAATCTTGTTCAGGTTATTCAGTCAGTAATGTCATTTACCAAAGGACACGTTCCTGAGTCGATAAAGAGATTTTTATTTATTAGATTTAAAGAAGAGATTATAGTTGCTGCTTCCAAACTGTACTGATTAGCAATATGGAAAACTGTTAGAGAATCAGATTTTTTCTTACATTCCCACATGCAGTTATGGGTTCACCCATGAACCAATCCATATCTGTGACTAATCATTAGTGATGTGAACAGTCTATGTTCATAGCTCTAAGTTGATCACATTACAGAGAGCTGAGACATATGCTAAGTAGTTTACTGAAGGACCAAACATGTTCCAGACCCAAACACACACTGACTTTGTGACTATTTAGAGGAGCTGACATGTCCACCAGATATGATGTATAGCAGATCTGTTTATATATTCTGAGAGAGTAGGTGGAGCTTATTACTATACCATATTTACCTTTCTATGTGATGGAGTTCCTGGCATATTGGAAGATAAAATTGGATGAAAAACAAGGACACATACACTCCCCCCCCTCACTAAATTGGTAAAAAATTCAGATTGTTTTTAGACAAAAAGGCATGGGATGTCCTGAAAGCTTGTTGGAATGACATGGAACGACCCAGAAATGAACTATGGCTGAAATAACTGATACTAAATGTATACTATAAACAGCTTTCCATACACTGGCTTTACTAGTACTAGTGGACTAAAAACAAAGTATTCACTAGTGGTACTAGTAGATTTACTGTAAATGTAGTAGGAGAGATTAGAATCAAATCCAGCTCTCTGATTGGTTTAAAAGCTTTCCGTACCTGAAATGTTTTTCCCATGAGTTCACTTCAATCAATCGTATTAATGCGAAACAATCTAAGAATATTTATTCTTTTCTTCTAGGTTTCCACCTGAGCGGCACGGTGACCGACCCGGCCACGCCCTCCACCCCAGAGCTGGTGTGTAGCGTTAGCGTTAGCTTCGACCGCTGCAAAATCACCGCCGTGACGTGCACGTGCGGCAACAAGGACATCTTCTACTGTGCACACGTGGTGGCACTGTCACTTTACAGAGTACGGAAGCCAGAGCAGGTCAAACTGCACCTGCCCATCTCAGAGACTCTATTCCAGATGAGCCGGGACCAGTTACAGAAGTTTGTCCAGTATCTGATCTCGGTTCATCACACGGAGGTGCTACCCACCGCGCAGAAGCTAGCCGACGAGATCCTGTCACAGAACTCCGAGATCAACCAGGTCCACGGTGAGGACACGCTCCAGTGTGTGTGTGTGTGTGTCAGGGTTGGGGTCAATTACTGTTTTAAATACCCATGTTCAATTACAATTCATATATGATTACAGTGACCAGCATTTTTTTCAGATTACTGCTAAATTTCAATATTTTTTATCCTCAGAAAGTTAATTACAACTAGAACGATTGCATTTCCTGAAGAAAATGTAGGTGAGGATGCAGGTGCTGGCCCAGCGTCATTGAACACTGCATTAGCGCTAGCCTAGCATTAGTATTACTTTAACATTAGCATAGCAATAATATTAGCATAGCAATATCATTAGCATTAGCTAACATTAGCATTAACCTAATATTAATCTAGCATTAGCATTAACTTGTATGAGCCTAGCATTAGCAAAAACTAGTATTAGCTAACATTACCATTAGCCTTGCATTAACCTAGCTTTAGCCTAGCGTTAACATTAGCCTAGCATTAACATTAGCCTAGCATTAAAATTAACCTAGCATTAACATTAGTTAGCATTAATCTAACATTAATCTAGTATTAGCATTAACTAGCAATAGCATAGCATTAGCTAACATTAGCATTAGCCTGACAATAAAGTAGCATTAACATTAACCTAACATTAGCATTAACCCAGCATTAATTAACATTAGCATTAACCCAGCATTAATTAACATTAGCATTAACCCAGCATTAACTAACAATAGCATTAGCCTAGCATTAACCTAACAATAGCATTAACCTAACACTAGCATTAGCCTAGCATTAACGTAACATTGGCATTAGCTAGAATTGGCCTAGTATTAGCATTAGCCTAGCATTAGCCATCAGACAGCTGAATATTTTAAAAGTTGAATGATTGAAATCCGTTGAAGAATGCCTCAACGCTGAAATTCTCAATCGCGTAATTTTTCAACAGAAAAAATGTATTAAAAAATTTATATAATTTACAAATCACAAAAGTACAAGCAGCTCTGTGCTGAATATTTTACATGTTTTGATATTTTAATTGTCTAAATCGGTAAAACACTGAAGGAGTGGAAATGCGCCAAAAATTCTGACGGAAGTATAAAACCGATCAAGCCATCATTGTAATTAATTATCAATTACGCAATTACAATTATAATTGACCCCAACCCTGGTGTGTGCGTGTGTGTGTTTCACATCACACAGGGCTGTATTTGTGAACGTGTGTGTCCTACGTGCTGCTTCCTGCCTCCATGTGCAGATACATATCGACTGATCAATGAAGGCAAAGTGTGGCTCGATCAATACTTCTCATTAATGAGATCCACACAGAAAACAAGAGACAGTGAGTTTCCAATCAACAGTATAGACCTGATCATTAGCTCAGAGATGAACAGATGAGAGCTTTTCTATGTTGCTCTTTAATGGGTTCTCAACCTTGAGTTGGGGGTCCCCAGAAGCCTTCAAGAAACTTGGAATATCGTTTTTCACAATTTGAGCCCATTTTTGCACATTTTCACCCTTTTTCTGCAACTACACCAAACACGCATACAATGACTCAAAAAACATGAAACAACAACAAACTGCACACAAAATTTGAAATAATATACAAAACCACAACAAAAAACACACAACGTGAACATAGATGCACCAAATCACTACACACACAGGAAATGAGAAATAATATACCAAACAACAAAAACTCACACAAAATGACAATAAAAACGCAAAACAACAAGCACACACAAAAGTAGAAATAATATACCAAGTGACAAACAGAAATGCACAAAATCACTCAAGAAATACACAAAACACACACAAAATTTGAGGTAATATACCAAACCACAACAACAAAAAACACAATGCACTTGACTTTAAAAGAACACACACAAAATAACTTAAAAAATGCACAAAACAACAAAAAACAAACACAAAATCAGAAATAATACACAAAAATATTTGCACCCGCAAATAAACCCCTTTATAATACTAGAGTATGAATAGAGTATGAACACCTCTTTGTACATACAACCTTCAAGCTCCTCCCACTATATGAATACATACTTCCGACAGGCACTGTACTAGTTTTTTAAATTTTTGTTGTTATATTTGCTTTTTGGAGTCATTTTTATGTATTATCATTTAGTATCATTTTAGTGTGTCATTTTGTGTATTTTTTGTCTTTTGTAAGTACCGTAATTTAGTGCATTTCTGTTGCTCTATTATGTTTTTGGAGTCATTATTGTGTATTTTTATTGTCGTTTTGTATATTTTTCTGTCATTTTGTGTAATTTTGTAGTCGTCTTGCTTGTTTTTTGAGTAATTTTGTTCATTTATGTTGTTGTACTGTCTTTTTGCTGTCGTTTTTTTATTGTCATTTTGTATATTTTTCTCTCATTTTGTGTATTTTTTTCTCATTTCTTTGTATTATTAACATTTCCATTTTGTATATTTTTTTGTAATTTAGTGTGTTTTAAAGTGATTTTTTGCATTTACCTTGGGGTGGGGCGTACAAAAGCAGACCGAGTGCCACTTGTGGCCCCGGGCCCCCAGTTGCCCAAGTCTGGTGTGCCGTTCTGTAAAGTGTTTTAAAATAATTTGTCTAACTGTAAATAAATGTGTGCACGTGTAACTGAATGTCATGTGTCTGTAGGGGCCCCCGACCCCACAGCAGGGGCCAGCGTGGACGATGAAAACTGCTGGCACCTGGACGAGGAGCAGGTCCAGGAGCAGGTGAAGCTCTTCCTGTCACAGGGAGGATACCATGGCTCTGGGAAGCAGCTCAACCTGCTCTTTAGCAAGGTAAGGACCCACAAACAGACCCTGAACCACATGTAGAGCACCAGGAAATCAACATCAGCCCCCCTGCTGGTCACTAGCACACAGACACAACAAATCATCTGTTATTGATTGATAATCTGTGAGGCCTACACCATGTCTATCATCATCTCCAGAAGCTTTAAAATGATCCTCCACTGTTTATATAAATGTAGCATAAAACATTTAAAATGTACTTATTAGTAGATCTATGTCTAATAAACACATTATTATGCACCAGATTCATTTTATTAACTTGGAAAAATGGGACCACTTTACAGCCTGTGTTCCTCCATTTTGAAATCATGTGATTGATGATGTCACACGGCCCCACTGCCTGTAAACATCCCATTGTTTTCATTAGTAGATTTTTACATAATTTAGCAGCTTTTTAGGTCATTTAGTAGTTGTTTTTTTTTTTAAGATAATTTGGTGTTTTTTAGATCATTCAGCAGCTTTTTCAGTCAAAATGACAAATTGTGCTGCATTTGGTTGCTCTAAATCAAATGTGTCAAACTCAAGGGCTGGGGGCCAAGTCCGGCCCTTTAGACCATCCGATACGGCACGCAGGAGAAAGTCAAAAAAAGACAGAAAAAAGATGAATTATTGTGTCAATTACCAAGTAATCCAGTTGTAGATATCTCAGCTCTTCTAAATATACAAATTCAAATGAAACTCCACAATATTTGGAGGATCACATTTTTTCCATGCTTTTATCACATGACTGCAGTCATTTTAAATCTGAAGTTCTTCAAAGTACTACATTTTCCTGAAAGAATTTCTCTTTTTTTTTTTTAAATGAATAAACCGTTGTCACAAAATCAATGAAATTTAAGAGAAAATCCTGCAGGGACTGATATTTGTCAGACGTCAAAGTGCAAACTTGTGGAAATTAATGTTGAAATTAATCCTAAATCAGATTCGAGGCTGAAAATGAAAACTACTTTATATTTGGCCCCCGTTTGACACCACTGATCTAAATAATCAGGAAAAGTTAAAGATTGATTGATTGATTGTTTATTCCGAGTTCATTGTACATTACATATACACATGACTCTTTTCAAACTAACATACTTTCATATATACATGAACTCGAAAAGGAGTGGGAGGAAGTAAACTTATAAGTTCCCACCCCTGTAATTGTCATATTTCAAGATATCGATGTAAACTTCTTTTGTTGGCGACAATTCCGACTCTGTGGTTTGGTAGTAGACAATGAAGCAGAGAAGAAGAGCTCTCCTAGGGGACCTTTACTCTTCCTTAAACAGTGCGCTGACACGCTCTGGTGGCTGAAGTTAGTGAGTAAATCATGGACAGTTGAAGGACTCCCACCCAAAAGTCCTTCTATCCTCAGGGGTTGTGTGTCTTCAACTGTCTGTGATTACTCGCTAACTTCAGCCACCAGAGCGTGTCAGCGCACTGTGCACTGATTTTAAAATGAATACGCTGCACAATAATGTGTTAGACATAGATCTACTAATAAGGACTTTTTAAAGGTTTTAGGACAGGTTTGTGAAAACAGTGGAGGATCCTTTAAGACTCCACACACACTGCACACATCACACCAGCTGTTCACACATGTGCAGATGTTTCTATATTCAGAGTTGTGTGTGTATAAACATGGTGTGTGCGTGTCATTCTCCAGGTGAGGGAGATGCTAAAGATGCGTGACTCTAATGGAGCTAGGATGCTAACGCTAATCACAGAGCAGTTCATGGCCGACCCTCGACTAGCGTTGTGGAGACAACAGGGAACCACCATGACCGACAAGTACCGACAGCTGTGGGACGAACTGGGTGTGTACACACACACACACACACACACACACACACACACACACTGTGACGCTCGGTTTTCAGTAGCTTTGCCCCACTTTCTTTATCAATTGTGTGTATTTTTGTAGTTTTCTCAAATGTTTTGTGAGTATTTTTGTTGCTACATTAGCTTTTAGGAGTCATTTTTGTGTATTTTAAATTTTTTGTCATTTTGTGTATTTTTGTTCTAGTTTTGTGTGTTGTGAGTGATTTTGGACATTTTTGTTGCTATATTAGCTTTTTAGAGTCATTTTTGTGTATTTTTATTGTTGTTTTTTGTATTTTCCTGTCATTTTGTCTATTTTTGTTGTCATTTTGTGTATTTTTGTAGTTTCCTTATGTGTTTTGTCAGTAATTTGACATTTGTGTTGCTATATTAGCTTTTTGGAGTCATTTTTGTTTATTTTTATTGTCATTTTCTATATTTTTCTGGCATTTTGCATATTTTTATTGTTGTTTTGAATATTCTCCTGTCATTATTATGTTTTTTTATTATCATTATGTGTATCATTGTTATTTTGTAAAATTTTCTGTCATTTTGTGTATTTTTTATTGTCCTTTTGTGCATTTTTCCATTTTTTGTGTGTTTTTGGAGTAATTTTGTACATTTTGGTTGCTATATTAGCTTCTTGGAGTCATTTTTGTGTATTTTTACTGTCATTTTGTCTATTTTTATTGATTTTTTGTTTCTGAATTAGCTTTTTGGATTCATTTTTGTGTATTTTTATTGTTTTCTTCTATATTTTTCTGTCATTTTGTGTGTTTTTTTTAATTATGCTTCTGTATATTCATTTTTGAAGTCAGCTTGTGTTTTGTGAGTGATTTTATGCATTTTTGTTGTCCTATTGTCTTTTTGGAGTCATTTTTGTGTATTTTCATTATCACATTGTATATATTTCTATCATTCAGTGTGTGAGTCTTTCGGTGAGCATTTGGTGATTTCTAAGTGATCCATTGAACAGCTCAGATCTTTTATTCTGTTATTTTAATGTGAACCTGTGAAAAGCTTAAATCATGTCGATGACATTTGTATTTGTATGAGCGGTGAAATCGTGTGATAACCTTTGCAACACGTGGACGTGACGGCGTTCTGCGTCCGACGCACTTGTTCAGTTTGATAACGTTCTCAGTTTGTTTGATAGACGTTGTTGTACCTGCAGCACAAAGCGCCGTCAGCAGGACACAGAAGCTCTTTGTTGTTTTCCTGTCTGTGCGGTGGCGTTTATTGTGTATGACAACGTCTCTTTGGTTTCTCCTGCTCCCTGCTAGCTCAGGACAACGCCGTGATCTCATCTGTTTTACTCCCACGTATTTTTGGAAGTGTGTGTCGTAGCGTCTCTTTGAAGTCCACACTTCAAACCCTTCCAACTAACTTCTTATCACTCGCCCTGATGTGTGCTGAACGCCGCCTCACTCTTCCTTTTGTCTTCCTTCTCTTTGAGTCGCAGCTTCACTTCACTTTCTTGTTTTGTATATTATTTTTCTGTCATTTTATGTATTTTTTAGTCGTCTTGTGTGTTTTGTTAGTAATTTTGAAAAATGTTGTTGTTATATTGCCTTTTTGGACTCATTTTTGTGTATTTTTACTGTCATTGTATCTATTTTCCTTCTATTTGGTTTACTTTTCTGTAATTTTGCGTAATTTTACTGTCTTTTTGTTTTTTTTGTAGTATTCTTGTGTATTTCGTGAGAAACTTTGTAATTTTTTGTTGTTATATGGGCTTTTTGGAGTCATTTTTGTTGTTGTTTTGTATATATCATTTTTTGTATTTTTTTGTCATTTTGTGTATTTTCTTTTCATTTTTTGTATTTTTAATGTTTTGAATATTTTGCTGTCATTTTCTTTATTTTAATTGTTATATTGTGTAGTGTTCTGCCATTTTGTGTATTTTGCAGTGTGTGTGTGTGCGTGTGCGTGTGCGTGTGTGTTGTGAGTAATTTTGTACATTTTTGTTGTTATGCTTTTTGGAGTCATTTTTGGGTATTTTTAGTGTCATTTTGTATATGTTCCTTTCATTTTGTGTATATTTTACAGTTATATTGTGTATTTTTGTTGTGGTTATGTGAGTAATTTTGTTGTGTGCTGAATGCTGCCTCTCCTCCTCCTCTCTATTTCTCTTCCTTTTGTCTTCCTTCTCTTTGAGGCACAGCGTCACTTCACACTTCTACACACAAAGCTACGCCCGATTCACTCGTCATCACTCGTGCATCCATGTCTTCTCTCCACCCCCCCCCCCGCCGTTTTTTTCTTTCTTTCTTCTCCTCCTCTTTTCTCCTCTCCACCTTTTGCACGAGTTCCATGTTCTTCGTCCTTGTCGTCGTCCTTTCTCACAAACTCACACATTATAAAAACTTGTACTGCTCACACACAAACACAATACTCGTGTGAAATCCCTGAATACGTTTGTGTATCCCCAGAGACTGCAACACTTTTCATATTCTGTTTTTTCCAATTTGCTCTAAAACGGTGTGTGTGTGTGCGTGTGCGTGTGTGGTCGGCGTTTGCCTCGGGACGAGTTCTCCATTTTTTACTGAGTTTTGTGTATCAGGACAAGATGGTGGTGCAGCTTTGATCATCGCCTTTAATGAACACTTGCTTTTTGGAGTCATTTTTGTGTATTTTTATTGTCATTTTGTATATTTTTCTGTCATTTTGTGTATATTCATGTCATTTTGTGTATTTTTGTAGTTGTCTTGTGTGTTCTATGAGTAAATTTGTAAATTTTTTGTTCTTATATTGGCTTTTTGGAGTCATTTTTGTGTATTTTAATTTTGTATATTCTGTCATTTTGTAGGTTTCCAATGGGATTTTGCATAATTTATTGTCATTAGGTGCATTTTTGTTCTTCTGTTGTCTTATTGGAGTAATTTTTCTATATTGTTAGTATCATTTTGTCTATTTTTCTGTCACTTTGTGGTTCTGTTTCTTCCAACTTACTCCAAAACGATATGTGTGCAGTAGGAGTTTGCCTCAGGATGAGTTTTGTGTACCAGGACAAGATGGTCGCGATGCTTTGATCCTCGCCGTCGATGAACACTTGCTTGCGGCTCACTTTCTTCTGTGATAACTTAGTTTATATTGTTTTATACATTATTCTTACATCATTAAGTGTGTGTGTGTGTGTGTGTGTGTGTGTTCAGGTGCTCTCTGGATGTGCATTGTGTTGAACCCTCACTGTAAAGCGGAGCAAAAGTCGTCATGGTTACGTCAGCTGCGTCGATGGAACAGCGTGGACGTTTGTCCCTGGGAGGACGGTAACCACGGCAACGAGCTGCCCAACCTCACCCACTCACTGCCTCAGGGTGGCCATGGCAACCAAGGTCAGACATTGACTCGCCCCGCATGTACACACTCTACAGCTGTGATAGTGGGAGGAGCCTAATGATGTAGCTGTTAGCTTAAATGCTAAAGCTTCTTCAGTTTTAATTGCAGTCTGCAACAAGTGGCCTTAATTAGGAGCCGTATTGTCATTTTGTTTTTTTCTTCTTCTTCTTTAGTTTCTGTTTTCATTTTTTATTGTATTTTTTGTTTTCTTTACTTTTTTCTTTTTTTTCTCTCTTTTTAAAGGAAAAAAAAATGAGAGAAAAAGAAAAAATATATAAAATAAATAAAAAAATAACCACATTTTGTTTTGTTTCTTTCTCTTTTTAAAGGAAAAAAAAAGATTAAAAAAAGAGCGGGAAAAGAGTGAAAAAAGGAAAGGAGAAAATAAATTAATAAAAACAAAACAAAAAAATCATCATATTTTGCACAAAGGTTCAATCCGATCAAACTAAGGCCCTGAAGGTGGCGCTACAGTTTAAAAATTCAAAATGTTCTTTCACCAAAATGCAGCCCCAACAGTAAAGAAACTTTTGTACATTTAAATCTATTAATAATTATGAAGTCCATCACCTTTTTCCCAAAAACTGTGAAACATTTTTGTCTTAATAACTGAATTTTTAACACCTGCTTGAAATCTGCCTTTTTTTTTTTAATCAATAATAATAATAATAATAATGAAGCTGAACATTCCTCCTTTAATGATCCAACAAACTTTCATTTTTCAAATAATTACAAAAAACTTCTTTTTTTCAGTTGCAAAATTAAATTAAGTGTCAAGAATTTGAAGTTGAAATAATACATTTTGTACATGGATTTTTGAGGGAAAAACTTGTTAGAATATTGAATATGTTCATTGGGTTACAGAAGTTTTATTTGAAATATTCTGTTGATATTAAAGAGTAATTTAAACATTTCTGGGCTGAAAACGGTGTTATTTTCTGCAGAGATGCGCCCCCACAGGACTGTCTTCACGCGGGCTATTGAAGCCTGTGACCTGCACTGGCAGGACAGACACCTCCAGCACATTATCGCCAGTGACCTCTATGCCAACTACTGTTACCATGACAACCAGGAGGGCTCCCTCTTCGACGCTCGCGGCTGGCCGTTATGGCACGGTGAGTCAGCTGGACCACAGTGAGAAAACGGGGGAACACTGGGTTACGGTGGACGCTGAGGATGGATGTTCTATGATTTCTTCTCCAGAACACGTTCCCACGGCCTGTGCCCGGGTGGACGCCCTGCGGTCACATGGCTACCCTCGGGAAGCGCTCAGGTTGGCCATCGCTGTGGTGAACACGTTACGGAGGCAGCAGCAGAGACAACTGGAACACTTTCGCCGGCACAAGAAAGGTTTGGCTTCATCATGGAATTTATTTGTGGAAACTATGGAAACAATAATTTTATACAATGATTACACGTTGATTTGAACGCTTGTTATTTGATCGGTTCATTCAGTTTGAAGCCAATATCGGCCGATACCGATAATATTATGCCTCAACTCAACTATATTTATTCATAAAGCACCTTTCATACACAGGACATGTAGCCCAAAATAAATTTATTGGAGAGCCAATAAAATATAAAACCATGGATTAAGAAAATACCGAGTTAAAAAGCATCATTAAAAAGAAAGACAATATAAAATAAAGGTTATCATGTGTTAAAAGCCAGATTAAAAAGATCAGTGGAACTGGATGATCTAATGTTGAGGGTCACCAGATGCGTTCAAGAAACTAAGAATATTTTTTGAACAATTTGAGCCCATTTTTGCTTATTTTGACCTTTTTTCTGCAACTACACCAAACTTTCCATATTTTAACCTATTTTCATCACTTTTTCTTGCCATAGTTTTGCTCCTTTTAATGCATTTTCTACATCACTTCTACATCACATTTTAATGACTTTTCTGCACTTTTTTTCCACTTTTAAAACATTATATGTATATATTGTATTACGTTCAGCACTTATAAACACTTTTCACCACTTTTTCGACCTAATGTCACATATGTTGACCCATTATTGTCACTTTTAACCTCTTTTCACCAGATTTAATGCTTATTTGGCCAATTTAACCACATTTACCATTTGTTATGCCCATTTTTTGCCAGTTTTAACTACTTGGTACTACTTTTTAAATTACATAACACAAATCTATAATCAGGTTTGTGATGCTTATTTGAATGTATTTATTAAAACCTCTGAGTTTGGATTGTTTTTGTCTGGGTCTAATTAAAATAATTTCGGTCTGTTGTCATTTAATTTTAAAAAGTTTTAACTTGTCCATGCATTAATGTCAGAGATGCACGCAGCAAGAGAATAGGGGGAGACTGTGAGATATAGCTGGGTGTTGTCAGCATATAACAACTCTTTTTTTGTGGGATAACATGGTTGAAGTCTTTATACTGTGACACACAAGAACCAAGGCTGACATAGAGGTGTCTGTTAAAGAAATAAGAGCTAAAACAATGTCAGAAAGACCAGCCCATCACTAATATATAAAAAGTGTTGTATGAGGAGGAAATCTGAGTAAAGTGAAAAACTAAAAATGGTGTGAGGTGTACAGGTTGTAAGTTGCTTTACTTAGTTACCAAGCAATGTAAAAAGGAGTTGATCTATTTGTTATTTGTGATGTTTTAGAGCTGCTACATAAAGGCCACACCTCCATAACCAACATGGAGGGCTGGGTGGGTCACCCACTGGATCCCATCGGTACCTTGTTCAGCACCCTGACCGAGTCAGGACGGACGGGGGAGGAGGGGTCCAACACCTGCTTAGACCTCTCAGGTAAAACCACCACACACAGACACGCACACACACGTGTTCATATTAATATTTTCATTAACGCTGCTGCGTCCCCTCCCCCCATGTTGTTCTCAGACTGCTCCAGCGTGGTGAGTCGGGCGGATCTCCAGCGGATGCCGGTCCAGCGTCTGCTGGGGGACGGGGAGTCGTACGTGGCGCTGGCGGTGGAGACGGCGCTGATCGGCCTGGGTCAGCAGCGCGTGATGCCAGACGGACTGTACGCTCAGGAGAAGGTGTGTCGCAACGAGGAGCAGCTGTTGGCCAAGCTGCAGGAAGTGGATCTGGACGACATCCTGGTCAAGATCTTCCGTAAACAGGCTGTGTTTCTGCTGGAGGGTGAGGAGAACACAACTATAAATATGTAATTCATATATAACAACACCTCAACTGAAAATATATCAGAAGATAACAATAAAAAACAATGAATATGTGTGTTAGATATGAGTAACAAGAGCACAAACCTTCACCAAATCTCCTCTTTTCCAGATATTGGCAGATTTTAGCTGAAAAAATAACCAATTTCAAAATAATTTTACCCTAGTTTGAACTTCCACATATAAATGATATATAAGCTACAGTATTTAAGACACCCGAGCAATAAGTGAACACATTTCCTAGATTTTGTGACCAGTTTTTACTTAATTTTAGTAAATTTTGTGGCACTATATTAAAAAAAAAAGTAAGAATTTTGTAAATATTAAATGTTCTCGACAATTTCAGATTAAAAATTATTGCCATCATGTGATAAATGCGTGTGAAAATTGCTGGAGGGTGAGGAGAACACAACATTAAAGAAATAATTCTACATTAAAAATGTACAGAGCAGTGGCGTCCAACTCATTTTATCTCAGGGGCCCAATATGGACCAGTTTGCCCTTAAGGGGGCCACAGACTTTAGGCTGGAAAACAAACAGTTTTAATATTATTGTTCCATAGTTTGTAAATTGTAAAGTGTGTGAGACACTGACAATATGAGTGATATGAGTCTCTGCAGGATCTTCACTAAACATTTCATTGGTTTTATGAATAATTTCTATTTAATTTGGGGAAAATTGCAGGATTGTGAATTAAAATATATTTCTTTTAACAATTTGCAAATAAAAACTATATAAGCACTGGAAAACAGAGCTTCCTGCAAACTAATTGAGATAAGTTTCATAAGTTGGTCATTTTATACAATGATTCATGTTTTCTTTGTGATTTTTTTCCTTTTTTCCTGCGGGCCGAATTGGATGCTTTAAAGGGCCGGATTTGGCCCCCGGGCCTTAAGTCTGACACCTGTCGTGTAGAGCAACACCACAACTGATAATATATCAGAAGCTAACATTAGCAACAATAGCACAAACCTCAACCAAGCACCAAAATCTCCTCTTTTCCAGATATTGGCAGATTTAAAGTGAGAAAATGAACAATTTTAACATTATTGTGCATTAGTTTGAACTTCCATATATAAGTCATATATAAGCTACAGTATGTAAGACACTTTACTTTGAATTTTCTTGGTTTTCTGACCAGTTTTTATTTCATTTGGCAGAATTTTGTGGAATCATTTGAGGAAAATGTTAAGATTTTGAAAATATTAAAAGTTATTTCAACAATTTCAGATTAAAAATGACTGCCATCATGTGATAAGTGTTGAAAAACTGAAAAATATCATGGAGTTTCATTGAAATTATGTATTTGGAGTTACTGAATTAGTTTATAATTCATTTTTTTCCCCTACCTTTTTATTCTATGTGTTCCTTATCCTTCCTGTCTTAATGTGATTAACCCTTCACTGAACACTTTCCTGCATCTAGTCCAACATTAAACTGGGATTTAAGCCTTTTTTTCTCATCTAATTCTGACATTTTGTTAGTTTTAGATTTTGAACTTTACATTTTTAAGTATTTTCAAGAGTTGTGCCGTGATTTATTAGCGATGGATGAGTAAAATGTGTGTGTGAATGTAAGTAATGTGTGTTATAAATTTAAAAATTAAATTGACAATCGTTATCATGTATCCCTGGAGATGTGTTCAAGTACCCCTAAGGGTTCACGCACCCCTGGTTGAGAACCACTGCTTGAAACGGCCGTGAAACGTCGAAAAGTTTGACACGTGTTTTAAAGCCTTGTAAGAATGTTCTATCCCCTTTAATAACAAGACAAATCGCAATGAAAAGCGCACGATCAGTCAATTATAAACCAAGATTTTTGAAATTTCATCAATGATGAGAGAGAACGATTTTGGGATTTTCCAAACTGATCCAGAATCAGTTTATTAATCCAGATTCCCTCCTAAATTTAATGGAATATTCCATGGCCTGAGGTTTATCTTTGGTTAAAATTTAGCTAAAAGTAGTTTGCTAGCATGCAAACAAACAAACATTGGCGAAGATATTACCTCCTGGGTGGAGGTAAAAATATGTAATCATTTTCCTCCACGCACACACACACACACACACACACACACACACTATTTTCTCCTCCTCTCAAACACGAACAGGAAGAAACACATTTGACTCGGTCTCACTATTTGTTATCCTTTCATTTTGTGGAGCAAACAGAGGCTGAGACGCTTTGAGCTCCACCAAAATGAGCTCTTTACACAGTATTATTGTGTCAGCACACGCACACACACACACACACACACACACACACACACACAGCAGTGTTAATATTGCTGTAGAATGTCTGTTTCCGATTGGCTGAGGTGAAGGATGATTGCGGGTGTGCGTCCACGCCCAAACCCAGAAACCCAGGCCAGGCTGTTCCCAGGAGCGACCACCCACCTCTGGCTCCTCTGCTAATAGAGCACCAATGAATATACACAAAATGACATGAAAAATAATAAGAAAATTACAACTTAAAAACCAAAAATGATGAAAATACACAAAATGCTTTCAGACTTAGAAAAATGCACAAAATGATTCCAAAAACACACAAAAGGACAACAGAAATACACAAAATGACATGAAACCTAAACAGAAGTACAACAGAAATTCTAAAAATGACTCAAAACTGCAACAGTAAAAGAGACAGAGTCCAGACTTACGAAATAGCAATAAAAATAAACAAAATACTTCCAGACTTACAAAATCAGGAGGAAAAATTGACAAATGACATAAAAATTAAACAAATGTACATTTAAAAAAAAAAACCCAACACAATGAAACACACAAAACAGCAACAGTAATATAATAAATGCCTCCAGACTTACAAAACAACAAGAAAAACACATAAAATGACAATAAAATAAACATAAGTACAACATCACAACTGCAAAACAATGAAAAAACACAAAATGACAAATACAGATCATTTTTAATTCCCTCAGGAGTTTTAAGATTTTCTCAATATAAACGTATTGTAAAATGTGTGTTAATATTGCTGAACAATGAATTGGTTTCCTATTGGCTGAGGTGAAGGATGATTGTGGGCGTGGCCGGGCTGTTCCCAGGTGGGACCACCCACCTCTGGCTCCTCTGCTAATAGAGCACCAGGCTCTGAGGCCTGTGCGGGTCCCTGGAGAGAGTGTGTGTGTGTGTGTGTGTGTGCGTGTGATGTGGTCTTTGGTTCACGAGCCTGTTGGGCTTTAAAATAACCCACCGGAGACGAGGAAAGGGGGGAACAGGAAGACGGGGAGGGAGGGGAGGTAGTGTGAGTCTGAGTCCACACACTAACCATGTGGGATTTTCTTTCTCAGTTTGTCTGTGACATGGGCTCACAATAAGGTCATTTGTTCTAATTTTGTATAGTAATTTGAGGAAAATTGCAGTATTTTGAAAAAAAAATAAGGCTTTCTTTCAACAATTTGCAAATAAAAATGATATTAGCACAAGAAAACAGAGCGTCCTGAGATCTAATTTGGAGTGAATTCATGTTTTTTTGTGATTCTTTTACTTTTTTCCAGAGGGCCAAATTGGATGCTCCAAAGGGCCGGATTTGGCCCCCTGGCCTTCAGTCTGACACACACCGTGTAGAGCAACACCTCAACTGATTATATATCAGAAGCTAACGTTAAAAAAAAAAATAAACTATGATAATCTGTGTTAGAAATGAAATTAGAGCATAAACCTCCACCAAGCAACAAATCTCCTCTTTTCCAGATATTGGCAGATTAAAGGCGGGAAAATGAACAATTTCAACATGATTGTGCCCTAGTTTGATCTTCCACAGATAAATGATATTCAGGCTACAGTATGTTAGACATCTAAGCAATAAGTGAATACATTTTCCTGTTTTGTGATTAGTTTTTACTCTGAAACTCAAAGACTCAGTTGATTCTGTCTCATTTGCTAAACATTTCCACTCTTTTCCTGTGTTTTTGTTAAACAGCCGGTCCGTATTCTGGCCTTGGCGAGATCGTCCACAGAGAGAGCGTCCCCATGCACACCTTCGCTCGCTATCTCTTCACCTCTCTCCTACCTCATGACGCTGAACTGGCGTACAAACTTGCACTGAGAGCCATGCGGTAAGTGACGATGTTTTTAATCTACAGAAATGTTGCCAAGAAAATGTTCATTTGAGGAAAATCACTTTTGATTTATGTTGGTTTTGTCGTTTTCCGTTTCCTCCTCAATCAAGATTTTAAGTGTACAGTCAGAGCTTCTGTTTCCTGGGTTTAGTTCACACATGGGTCTCATTTTGTGCATTCCCTCCACATATACACAAACAAATATGAACATAATACATTAAAAGAATACAAAAACACACAAATTTACTAGAGAAATACATACAATGACTCCAGAAATGCACAAAACTCCAACACTTATACACAAAATAACAAGAAAAATGCACAAAATGATTCCAGAAACACACAAAAGTACAACAAAAATCCACAAATTGGTGAGAAAATTTCACTTATTGACTCCAAAAACACACAAAACAGCAACAGTAATACACAAAATGCCTCTAGACTTACTAATTGAGGAGAAAAATATACAAAATGACGATAAGAATTAACGTAACTCCAAAAAACAACAAAACCCACAAAATTACCACAAAAGTACAACAAAAATAAAACACAAATACATCTCAGAACCATAAAACAATGAAAATAAACAAAATGACTGCAGAAACACACAGGTACTACAAAAACTAACAAAATTACATAATAAATAAACAAAAGTACAACATAAAAACCACAAAATGACTCCAAAAACATATAACAGTACAACAAAAATACACACAATGTTTTCAAAAATGCACAAAACAACAACAATACATGTAACAAAAATACAGAAAATTACTGAAAACCTTTGTTTTTTCCTGTGTTACAATACGATTGGTCATTATTCTATTTGTGTGTGTGTGTGTGTGTGTGTGTTTCTGGTGTATTCTTGCTATAATAGGCTCCTGTATACATCCATCAGTGGACACTGTATACATGTGTTAATCAGTGTGTTGATGTTGTGGCTCCTGGGAGCTGATCAGTGAATATTAATGACATTAAGGAATGTACTTAGTGTGTCTCTAATGAGAACACACACACACATGCTACACATGTGAGGCGTCAGAGACAGGATGGAGACGGTTTGACGTGTTTTCTTACAACTTAACACTAAGTCTGGAGTTTTAATGAATACATGAAGGAATGAATGACACAGTGAAAAATGTGAACGTGTTTCCAAAACGTTTGAAGTCAACGAATCAACACGTTGCTCCTTGTTCGGCCTCTGAGTAAGACACAAAATGCACAAATACACAAAATGCTTCCAGATTTACAAAACTGAACAAAAGCACAACAAAAACCCCAAGAAATAATGAAAATACTCAAAATGACTCCAAAATACTGCAAGAGTCACACAGAAAATGACTCTAGACTTAAGAAACAACAAGAAAATAGACAAAATTGCTCCAAAATCAAACAAAACAACATTAAAGATAATCAAAAGTACAACTTAAAAACTGCAAAATTATGAAAATACACAAAATGACTCCAAAAATATACAAAAGTACAACAAAAAACAATGAAAATACTCAAAATGACTCCAAAAATGTACAAAAGTACAACAAAAAACAATGAAAATACACAGTGACTCCAAAAACACACAAATATGCAATGGTATTGCAGAAAATGACTCCAGACTTACTGTACAAGACAACAAACTACAACATTAGAACTGAAAAACAATGAAAATACACAAAATGACTACAAAAAATACACAAAACAATATTAAAGGTAGGGTTGGGGATTTTCTCCAGATACACTTTTTAAGTTTTTGGTTGAAATTTTCTTCCGTCGGGGAAGCTACATTCAAAATCATGCTAGCTTTTGAAAATCACCTACCCTGCCTTTAAAGATGATCAAAAGTACATCTTAAAAACCAGAAAATGATGAAAATACACAAAAATACACAAAATGTTTCAAAAAAATTTTACAAAACAACAAAAAGACATTTAACAAAAATACACAAAATGACAGTAAAATGCATAAAAACTTTTGTTCTTTCCTGTGTTTCGTTACTATTGGTCATTATTCTGCGACGCTGAAGTAGAAAAGTTTCTTTAAAAAGTGTTTTTACGTTAATTCCTTATTTTTCTGATAGATATGACGTCATTTTTGTCCTGCTTTGTTTATTTTGTGATACGTCACTCTGATTGCCACTGTATTTGTTTGTTTCCTTTGAACCGCTTTTTGTTGACTCAGTTTTTTTCTTTCTTTTTTTCTTTCTTTTTTTTCTTTCTTTCTTTCTTTCTTTTTTCCCTCACCTCTTCCATCGTCTCTCCTTTGGTGTGAAAGCAGTGATTTAGAATAATTTGTCCACTTATGGGAGCTGGTGGGAGCCGGGCGTGTCTACTCAGCACATAATGAATGTGTGTAATGTAGCGTAGTGTAATGTGATAGCATATAAGCATATACCTCAGCGCTCCCACGGGACGCTGGACAGTTAAATATAGAGTGGGAGCTAAAGTAACCAGGGCTATTTTAATGGACCCATTATAACACTATCATTGATACGAGGGGAGAGAGAGGAACGGCTAGCTTTAGCCTTTATACACACACACACACACACACACACACACGATTTGTCTTTCCCATCACAGTTGGTCTCAAAACAGCTTTTTTTTGCAAATGAGAGGAAGTTAGGCCGAAATGCAAACCCACTGGAGTGTTTTTAAAGCCTGTGTGTGCGCGATTGTTTCTGCCAAAATTAAAATTAAATGAATAGATAAATAAACGTGAAAAAAAAATGAAAATTGAATACAAATAAATAAATATAAGTGGGGAAAATAAAAATAAATACATGTAAATGACGGGGCTGTCCTAAGTGTCAATATTTTTAAATTTTTTAACTTTTGTATTTTTTCCCACTCATATTTGATTATTTGTATTTATTTTTCAATTTTCCTTTTTGTTATTTTTCACGTCTATCTAGTTATTCATTTATTGATGTTTCATGAGGTTTATATATCCAATATGAGTCCAACGCTAGTGATTCTGGATCTTTCTTTAAAGACACACATGGTCATTCCATGTCACTACTTTCTTCTATTTTCCAATATCTCAGGAACTGCAGCACATGGCAAAGGTAAATGTGGTGTAGTAATACCACATACTATACCAAACTAAATGTGGTGTAGTAATACCACATACTATACCAAACTAAATGTAGTGTAGTAATACCACATACTATACCAAACTAAATGTGGTGTGTGTAGTAATACCACATACTATACCAAACTAAATGTGGTGTGTGTAGTAATACCACATACTATACCAAACTAAATGTGGTGTAGTAATACCACATACTATACCAAACTAAATGTGGTGTGTGTAGTAATACCACATACTATACCAAACTAAATGTGGTGTGTGTAGTAATACCACATACTATACCAAACTAAATGTGGTGTGTGTAGTAATACCACATACTATACCAAACTAAATGTGGTGTAGTAATACCACATACTATACCAAACTAAATGTGGTGTAGTAATACCACATACTATACCAAACTAAATGTGGTGTAGTAATACCACATACTATACCAAACTAAATGTGGTGTAGTAATATCACATACTATACCAAACTAAATGTGGTGTGTGTAGTAATACCACATACTATACCAAACTAAATGTGGTGTAGTAATACCACATACTATACCAAACTAAATGTGGTGTAGTAATACCACATACTATACCAAACTAAATGTGGTGTAGTAATACCACATACTATACCAAACTAAATGTGGTGTAGTAATACCACATACTATACCAAACTAAATGTGGTGTAGTAATACCACATACTATACCAAACTAAATGTGGTGTAGTAATACCACATACTAGACCAAACTAAATGTGGTGTAGTAATACCACATACTATACCAAACTAAATGTGGTGTAGTAATACCACATACTATACCAAACTAAATGTGGTGTAGTAATACCACATACTAGACCAGACTAAATGTGGTGTAGTAATACCACATACTATACCAAACTAAATGTGGTGTAGTAATACCACATACTATACCAAACTAAATGTGGTGTAGTAATACCACATACTAGACCAAACTAAATGTGGTGTAGTAATACCACATACTAGACCAAACTAAATGTGGTGTAGTAATATCACATTCAGTGTGTGTTTGGGTCTGGAACATGTTTTTTTTTCTTCAATACAGCTTCTTAATTTTTACTTTGGACCCCAACTTTGTGTTATTTAACCACGAGCCAATATTGAAAATCCTTTACATGATTTCATTGTAGCTTTTCTCTGTGTCTAATAAACAAACACACAATGACTTTGTGACAGTTTAGAGGAGCTCACATGTCCACCAGATATGATGTATAGCAGATATGTTTCTATATTCTGAGAGAGTAGGTGGAGCTTATTACTATACCATATTTACCTTTCCTGTGTGATGGAGTTCCTGACATATTGGAGGATGAACATGATAGAAAAATAAGGACACACACCCCCCCCTCACTATATTATTCATATCTTAAAAATGATTAATCTGATCAAACTAAAAATATACAGTGTGACATTTCAGAATTTTTTGAGACCAAAGTGTGTGACATGGAATGACCTCATATTTATTAAATTTACAATGTGCACAAACCAAGTCTGAAATCTTGTGCGAACGGCTCACATTTGAATTCAAAGGATGTTCTCGACTGTTAAAGGTTTAAACTAGTGCTGAGACTTTATCACATTAAGTGCGATTGATTGATTGATGAAAAAAAAAAAAAAAAAAAAAAAAAGTGCGATTGATTAATTACAGAAAAGTAACTAATATATAACCAATACAGTGATAAAACAGTAGTAGGCTAAAACTCGCGGGGAGAAATTACTGCTGCAACGCCGCTACTGCACACGGCACCTAGGGTGGTCAGGGGCTATGCCCCTACTGGAAAATTTAGCAAAAATTATGCTATATGTTGGCTTTTGGTGCATTATATTAATGTAATTGTGGCTTTTTTTCTGTTTATTTTGTAGCACTTTTCTTATCATGATGTATTTTAATCACCTAGTTTTTGTTTGCATGATGCATTTACAAGTTGAAATCTGGTATCCATGGTAATGATGATAAAGAATTGAGCATCATTATCAGTTTACATCATCCAGTGTAAAATGTACCAACTTATAGTATAGCAGTAGTATGGGGGCGTGGTCTGTTAGTAGTCCTCTGTAGAATACTGTCTGGTACTGGAACATATCTGTATGATTTATATCATTTGTGTGTGGTTTGATTGTAGTTGGTTTTGGTAAAATATGCAGTTGTATCAATGCACATTAATAATCATAACATATCTAACACAAGCATATTTTAATGAAGCACAATAAGTGCATAAACAAAAACACTGGATGGAAAACTAAAGCTTGTTTGTGTGCGAGAAAGTGTTTGTGAAAGATGGAAAAACTAAAAAAAAGTTTGGCTACCGTGATTCATAATCAATCCTGTTTTTCATAGTTTAAGTTTGCAGAACAAGTATTGATAGGTTATTGGTTCTAATGCTGATTATTGAGTCAGAACCTTCTGCTAACATTTGGTCGTTGATCCCATGGTGTATTTTAGCCCTGAAGGTGTTAGTGTTTAAAGTTAAAGCTCCTGTAGCGGATGTATGGCCTGCCTGGCTGATAGATAGATGTGTTCCTGATAAATGACGAAAGCGAAGGGTGTTTACAGTTGGGGGGGAAAGCACGAGGTAAAGAGGTCAGTCGTCATGGTGATGCAGAGCAGAAACCACTAAAAAGAGCCTCGGGGTTGAGCAGAAACCTGCTGGGATGCTTTGTATCCGCTCGTCTGGGTTTTCTCACTGCTTTCACTTTTATTTTTCTATATTTCTGTACGAGTGGAAATTAAAAGATCATTTATTTCCCGTTATCCTCACATCTTCCTGGATTTCACTGGAGCTCATCCTCGTCCAATCACAGTCGATCAAATCATCTTTGAGCTCCTGTTTGTAATAGTTTGATGTAGTTTTAGCACCAGACTTACAAAATGAGGAGAAAATGACGCAAAATTACATTAAAAACAGACACAAAACATAAGTATGAAATCAAAACTCCAAAACCAGGCGAGGCATTGATGATTTTATAAAAAAAGGTTTATTATAAAACTTAATAAAAAGGAGTACAAAGATGGACAAAATTAGTGACCGCCCGGGCGGACGTCCGATGACCGAGTGGCACAGTTCTAACTCATCACGTATATTCCCCCTCAGTCCCCCTCCCTCCTCCCCCCAGGAGATAAAGAGGACAGGGTGGAGGTGTTGGAAGAGGGTGAAAAGAGACAGTTTCTTCTTTGGGTCAAAACAACCAGTTCTCTGGTATCTCCTGATTGTCGTGAGTGTTGGAGGTGTGTGCGTGTATGGTGTTTGTGTGTATGAATGGATGTGTATTGGGTGTGTATGTGTGACTATGTGAGTGTGTGTAGGCATGTGAGTGTGTGATACCTCTGTGTCTGAGGGATAAGATGTGTTTTGGGAAGCTGACCTCGAGAAGAGAGCAGAAAACATGAGACAGCAGAAATGAAAAGTCTCCACTTAAAGCCTTAAAAAGAATAAGGTCTATGAGTAAATATGTTAATAAACATAACTAACAATTTTGCCCTGACAAACCTTATTGTACTTTTAATACACACTTCCTACCGTAAATACATATGAGCCAGCATCGCTCCCTGCTTCACAAACTTCCATTTATTATTAATATTTGCTTTTTATTTAAGCAAACGTCTTATTTTAGGCACAGAAAATAAAAACCTATTTAATAGATGCTGTCTACTGCTGTGACTCACTCATACGCTGTTTTTTAGGGCTTTAAATTGATCCAGAATGAATGTTTTCCATCCCTTTTTTCATCTTTTCTGGAACAAAAGCCCAGCACAGATCTTTCTCCCACTTTTCTTCAGAGTTTATCCTCTCAGACTACGTCCAATGGCGTCCAATCGCTGCTGAAAACCAAACAAAGACAGGAATGTTGATAAATCCTCTTTTTTTTGTGCGTTTCACTTCACTCCAGGAATCTTCCAGAAGGAGACTTTTAACAGTTCCATCACTGTGTGTGTGTGTGTATATATGTGTGTGTGTGCTTGTAGCGTTTTACACTCTCCACCGTCTGCGTTCTCACCTTCTCGCATCTCCACTGGGCATTCGTTCGCCACCTTCTCCCTGCTGGTGCTCACTAAGACGAGGCTTTTCTTTATTCCTGCTCGTGCACACGCCTGCACTCAGGTGCTGCAGCAGCACGTGCACTTTAGCATTATTGCACTGCTCCACAAACGCACAAAACGGCAGGAGTAATGATTCCAAAAGCACAACAAAAATACACAGAATGACATGAAAACTAAACAAAAGTACAACAGAAAACCCAAGACACAAAATATAATATATGATAGATATAAATACTCAAAATGACTCCAAAAAAACACATGAAACTGCAGACTTACAAAACAACAAGAAAAATAAGTACAATAAACTGCAAAACAATGAAAATACACAAAATGACTCTTAAAAACACACAAAGGTACAACAAAAATACTCAAAATGTTTGCAAAAAAATGCACAGAACAACAAAAATACACAAAAGTACAACTGAAAAACCACAAAATGATAATACACAAAATTACAGTAAAACTAAACTAAAGTACAACAGAAAACCCAAGACACAACAAAAATACTAAAAATGAAAACGCACAAAATGTCACCACAATTACAAAATGAAGAGAAAATACACAAAACAACAAGAAATATGCACAAAATTATTACAAAAAAACCCTCAAAAATACACAAAATGACATAAAAAATAAACATAAGTACAACATCAAAACTGCAAAATAATGAAAATACACAATGTTTCCAAAAAATGCACAAAAATACACAAATTCAAGGCTTTTCTTTACTCCTGCTCATGCACACGCCTGCACTCACCACGTGCACTTTGCTCTGGAACTGAAGCTGGCATTTAGCATTACGTTGCTATTACTGCGCTGCTTTGATGTGCTTTCAAAAGGCCAGGTGTGTGCACGTGTGCGTGTGCACGTTCTGGGCTCCTCTCGGTCCTCCTCATTGATGTGTGTTGGTATTTGTTTGATGTGTGTCCAGCCGTGTGGGACTGGAAGGTGAACACGTTAATTTCCCCACGGAGTCAATTAGCTCTGTGATAGGCTGAGAGGAGGCCGGGCTGTGATTGGCTGAGAGGAGGAAACAGAGGCCTTTGAAAGTGAAGCAGAATAAGAAATGAGCTGGTGATAGTGTTATTCTAATGAGTGACAGGAACCAGTGAAGCTCCTCTGGTTCCTCTGGTTCCACTGGTTCCACTGGTTTTACAGGTGCTGAGACTACATCACGTCTCATTAAAGTGAAGGAAACACTAATTATTCCTGCTGTGGTTTCTGTCGGTGATTAAACGCTGAAGGCTGATAGGAAAGTGCAGAGATAGACTAACTTTAATCCTCTGGTGATAAATTAAGACATTTTCTCATTTTTAAGTCACTTTCACGCTGTCATAATTGAGTGTTTTTTATGGATTTCTGTTACTGAACAAAAACATCAGGGATTTAACAGTGATTTATTTAATAAGACAAGCTTTGAAGTCTTTGCTTGTTTTGTATCTAATCGTATTATGATTCAGCTATCTGATTGTCATGTCCTTTATCAATAACGTATGCGTTTATCATTTCACTTTAAAGCTGTAAAGTTTGTTTTTAATGCTCCAATAGTATTGAATGGTTATTGAAAGTAAAAGGCTCCAAATGTTATTATTTTTAATACAGTGCTAGATTATAAACAGATATCTTCTAAAGATCACAGTAATACATTTAAAAAATTATTTTAGATATTGTATTTATAATAATAATGTTTTTTCCATTTATTAAGCAATGTAAACATTACCTATTGGCCTCACATTTCTGACACATTTATGTTTTATGTCAATCTAAAAAAATGTAAATCTGAACATATTTAGATTTCTGTAAATATGTAATAAAATTGGAGAACCCTGAAATATAATCTTAAAAATTTCTATAAAAATAATATATGTATATGTATTTTTAAGTTGTAAAATAATTTTTTTTTAAAATAGTGCCAGATTACAAACAGAAATCTTTAAAATGAAAGTATTTTTTTTAAATATTATTCTTAATATTTTTTTTTCCATTCTTTAAACAATTTTTATAATAGCTTCACTTTACCATATTGTTATGTTTGTAATAAATCTGTGAATAAATGAGAAGACCTGGAAAAAATAACCTAAGAAAATTCAATAATAATAAAAAATTATATATTTTAAAGTTATAAAATAAACACTAGTTTAACTTCATTATAAGAATATTCTACAATGGATATATATATATATATATATATTTATTAAAGTAATAAAATGAACGGTAGTTCAACTTAAACAAACTAATAATCCACAATTGAATATAATAGATGTTTTATAAATTAGACCCTGAAAAATCAAAGTGTTTATATCAGACATTTTAGATGCAGGTCGAGATTAATTTTAATATAGTGCCAGATTATAAGCAGAATCCCTCAAAATAAAAGTAATAATATTTAAATATTGGTATGTTTTATTAATAATGATATTTTTTCCAAAATATTCAGTTCATTAAACAATTTAAATCTCCTAGCGTCACATTTCTAAATCAATAAATTAGAAGACCCTGAAAAATAAATTGTTCTATTAAAAAAATACAACACTTGTTTATTTTAAACAGAGGAATTTTCCACAATTGAATAGAATGAATAAAAATAATCTCAATAAAGCATTTAATCAAATACTGGTTATTTTCTGTTATTGATATTGGATCAGTACATTTGAACAGTTATTCTCATATTCTCACTCCTGTTCTCATCATTTCCTCTCAGGTTACCCGTGTTGGAGTCGACGGCGTCGTCCAGTGACCTGTCGAGGCCTCACCACATTGTGTCGGTGGTTCCCAACCGTTACCCTCGATGGTTCACCCTCAGCCACATCGAGTCCCAGCAGTGTGAGCTGGCCTCCACCATGCTCACTGCTGCTAAAGGTAACAGAAACACAATGGGTTCTACTCTGTGGGTGTCTGTGAGTCCTGATCTAACGTCTGTGCGTGTGTGTGCGTGTGTCTACAGGCGACAGTCGGCGGCTGGAAACGGTCCTGGAGTCCATCCAGAAGAACATTCACTCCTCCTCTCACATCTTCAAACTGGCACAGGACGCGTTTAAGATCGCTACGCTGATGGACAGCCTGCCTGACATCACTCTGCTAAAGGTTTCTCTGGAGCTGGGACTTCAGGTAAGAAGACCACCCGCTGTCGTCTCAGAACTCATGTTCGTCCAGGGGCCAAATACGGAGCGATTTGTCTTTAGTGGGGCGCAGATTTTAGCTGGGATTGAGTAATTTAATCATTATTGTGCCCTAGTTTGCACTTCTACATAGAAATAAATTATAAAATATGTACGGCACCGATAATATCAAAGCAATAATTGACAATTCACTTTCAATTTATTTGATTTTATTACCCATTTTTCTGTAATTTAGGGTGTTTTTTGTGGTGTAATTTGAAGAAAATTGCAGGACTTGGGAAAAATGTCGAGTTCTTTTAACAATTTAAGATTAAAAATTACTCAGTATGTGACGTAAGCACGGGAAAATTGTGAAACTTGCTAATATTGTGGAGTTTTATTGAATTTGCGTAATAATTTGGAGATATCTACAACTGAATTAGTTGGTAATTTACTACACATTGATTCATGGTTATTAACTTTTTTGCTTTCTGCTGCGGGACAAATTGGATGCTCTAAAGGGCCGGATTTGGCCCCCGGACCTTGAGTTATGCTATATTTTAATGTATTTATTTATTTACACTACATGTAGTGCAATATTTTTACGACAGCTATGCATGTTTTGTTATTGCAATAAAATAAATAAATGTGTTTCCTTGGTGAGGAGGGAAAGGAACTGGGGAGAGCGAGTTAGGGTGGGACAGTGGAAGGAGTGGAGGAAAAAAGGCAGTTAATTAACTATTTTGCGTTTATTTTTATAAGTTGCAAACTTTGCGTGGGAAAGTGTCATGCACGTTTATAAACGAGACTCCTGGTGTCTATCTACCGCAGCACACACACACACACACACACACACACACACTGAGTCTCGACCCAAACAAAACGCATTCACACGTTCACATCAACACTGTCTGATGCAGGGGAAGCTTCTCGCCCAAGGACACAAACATAATGTTTTGGATGGAGCGGGATTCAAACCGCCAACCCTCCTGTTGTTGAATGAACTGGTTTTACTAAAAGCTTCATTATTCACTGTAGTTGCTCAACCATTTCAGGAAACTGATGGAAACGTAATATAACCTTCTCTAACATTCTCTAATGTCTTCCGTCAGGTGATGAGAATAACTCTGTCCACGTTAAACTGGAGAAGGAGAGAAATGGTTCGCTGGTTAGTCACATGTGCCACTGAAGTTGGTAGGTGCTCCATGTGTGCTTCCATTCTTAGTTCCACTCCCTCTGATCAACTGCTCTTCCATCATTGCATCACTTTATATTTTATTATTCTTTGTATGTTTTTTATTTTGTTCTTACCTTGATTGTACGGTGACCTTAGGTAGCTTGAAAAGCACCTAAAATAAAATGCATTATTATTATTATTATTATTATTATTATTATTATTATTATTTGTCAATCAGGGCAGGGATCAGTTACATTTTTAAATTACAATTACGTCTTCAATTGACCATGTTCAATTACAACTCAATTATGATCACGTCGACCGTGATTTTTTCCAATTACAATTATATTTTTTCAGAAAAGACATTGAAATGTGATGTAGAAGTGTCAGAAATGGGAGTAATGTAGCATAAATGCATTAAAAGGAGCAAAAAAAAAAGGCAAGTGAAAGTGATGAAAATAGGTCAAATATGGTGAGTTTGTGTAGTTGTAGAAAAAGGGTGAAAAAAAATAAGCAAAAATTGGTTCAAATTGTTGAAAAAATATACTTAGTTTCTTGAAGGCATCTGGCGACCCCCTCCCAGTGTTTTCACGGCCCCAAGGTTGAGAACCCCTGTTCAAGAGAACTGACGGGTAGTGGGAAAACATGATATAAAACATATTTTCATCATTAACTACGTATGTGTAAGACGTAGAACTATAATATGGTTCCATAATTTTACATTTAAATTATAATCGACAATTTTTATAGAATTTTCATTCCAATTACAATTAAAAATTCAATTATCTGAACTCAATTACAGTTCAAATACTATTACAACAGCAACAGATTTTGTTCCAATTACGATTATAATTCTAATAATGCCATAATTGTAATAATAATTATAATTGACCCCTACCCCTGAGTGCCTATAGATCCGTGTGGTTCTGGTTCTGTCTGATGACCACTTCCTGTCTGGCTTCCTCAGGTGTTTACGCGCTGGACAGCATCATGCAGAGCTGGTTCACCCTCTTCACGCCCACTGAAGCCACCAGCATCGTGGCCACCACCGTCATGTCCAACAGCACCATCGTCCGCCTCCACCTGGACTGCCACCAGCAGGAGAACCTGGCGTCCTCGGCCCGGACCCTGGCCCTGCAGTGCGCCATGAAGGACCCCCAGAACTGCGCCCTCTCCGCCCTGACGCTCTGCGAAAAGGACCACATTGCCTTCGAAACAGCCTACCAGATTGTACTGGACGCCGCGGCTACGGGGATGAGCTACACGCAGCTGTTCACCATCGCGCGCTACATGGAGCACCGCGGCTACCCCATGCGGGCGTACAAGCTAGCCACGCTAGCCATGGCTCACCTGAACCTGAGCTACAACCAGGACACGCACCCGGCCATCAACGACGTGCTGTGGGCGTGCGCGCTCAGCCACTCGCTGGGGAAGAACGAGCTGGCGGCCGTCATCCCCCTGGTGGTGAAGAGCGTGAAGTGCGCCACCGTGCTGTCGGACATTCTGCGGCGGTGCACGCTAACCACGCCCGGCCTGGTGTCGGCGCTGCACAGCCGCAGGAACTCTGGGAAGTTGATGTCGCTGGACAAGGCGCCGCTCAGGCAGCTGCTGGACGCCACCATCGGCGCGTACATCAACACCACGCACTCACGGCTCACGCACATCAGCCCGCGCCACTACAGCGAGTTCATCGAGTTCCTGGGCAAAGCGCGTGAGACGTTCATGATGGCGCACGACGGACACATCCAGTTCACGCAGTTCATCGACAACCTGAAACAGATTTACAAGGGCAAAAAGAAACTGATGATGCTGGTGAGGGAGCGGTTTGGCTGAAGGGGGCGTGGCCAAACTCTCCCCCCGCCCCCACTCTAGTAATTTTTTATTAACTTCTTTGAGTCTGCCTTTTGAACTTCTTTTTGGACTTTTTAGACGAAGTGAAAAAAGAGGGATGTGACTTGTAGAATGAAGCGAAAAGAGAAAAAGGAAAAGACGAGGAAAACATCCACAGAGCCACATGCGGTATTATTGTTCTTGCTGTTGTTATTGTTATAAACATTATTGCTATTATTATTATTATTGATAATATTATTACTACTATGTGTATAGAAGTGTTTTTTTATTTTTCAGAAGAGAGGAAATTTGTCACCTTGTGAATGTTGTGTGTTTTTCTCTACGTGTGTGTGCGTGCGAGTGTGCGAGACGAAAGTAATCAGTGAAACGACTTCAAAAAAAGGTTTTGCTTTTTATATGTTTTAAATTTAAAGCATCTTTTCCCTGTTTTTTTTTTTTTTCTTTTTCTTTTTCTTTTTTTTACACGTGTGTGCATCGATTTACATGGTGTCAAAGTGGCTGAAGCCTTTCTGTTCTAGAGCTCGTGTGTAAAAAGAAAACCGAATGAAATGAAACAGAAAAATGAAGAAATGTTAAATAATAATTTCTTAGCATCGTCAAAGAGAAACTAAACAAAGGCTTTTACCCACACAGCAGCAGAACCTCCTCCTCCCCCACGTCTAAAGCCTCCTAAGCACTGGGCAACACTACTTGGATTAGCTTAGCTTAGCATCGCTGTGATGAATTTGGCTTCACGCAGCCAGAGTTAGCGCCATCGATGTTAGCCGTTAGCTGTAGCGGTAACAGCAGCACTTGAGCAGCCGTCGGTTTTTTTCCCAGTAGACTTTTGAACTTTTTGTTGTTCTCATTTCACAGTGCAATTACATCTATTTAACAATACGGTTAGTCACATCACGTTAGCACATACAGCAGTAGGTCTTTCACGAGTGTGATCAGGAACCCAGAGGCTAACGACTACCTCAGAATTAGGTTTTAGCCCAATTGTGAGAGCCCGATTTGTAACAAAACCCGAATTCTTATAAAAAAAAAAGTAATAATAAAACCAGAAATGTAATAATTGGTCAATAATATAACAAGAAGATGAGCCTAAAATGTAAAAATGTATATTTCATATGTATATATATATGTGTGTGTGTAATGAAATTATGCAAGATAAAACGGCGATATAAAAGGTTCACAAAATAAAGAAAGTTAAAAAATTTCAACAAAAAGCAAAGCGGCGTGATGACATTTAACCTGCTTCTCGTAGCAACTCAGACACTGCAGTATTTACAAGATAGCGGACAACAGAGATGCTCCATTGATTCATAAGTCGGTTGTATGTAGTGATGCACTGAAAAAATAACCCGGCTGAAACAGCGAACAAACAAACACCGCGGTCAGTGCGTGCTTGTCTGTAAACGAAACAACGTGTCCGTTAAGCGGCCGTATTTCATATATATATATTTGAGCACTAAAGCCTCTCTTAAGCAGAGATTGAGACAGATCATGGTGGAAACAATGACATTTTCTCTCCCACGTGCTACTCAAAGCTACAGAACAGTTAGCGCCCACAGCATTGAGATGATGATTGGGAAATCTACAGCTACATTCTCCCAACACCAGCTATATTTGAATCACACAGTGAGAAAACCAAGGCTGAAAACAGAAACTCTGAAAGAAATGATTCTGCTTATTATTCTTTTTGCATTTATGGATATAATAGTGTACTAACGTCACTTCAATTAAAACATTGCAATTGTATAAATTAATACGAATGCTTCAAAGAATAAATCAATTAAGAATATGAAAATATTTCTTTGGCACTGACATTCCAACAATGCACAATATAAAACAAAAATAAAATATTTAACTTGACCCCACTCATACATTAAATAATAATGTGCAGGCCTATAACTGACTAAGCTGCTGAAAGAGAGTCAAATTAAATTTGTCATCTCATTAAATCAGCTTCTCTGCTTTATTTATTATATTATCCAAGTATGTTCTTGGAGACGCGCACACACACACACACACAGCTGTGTGTGCTTTGACTGCGGCGTGGATCATTTCTCGTGCGTGCTGCTTTAATTCCATCCGTTTAATGATCTTTATAATGCGGACCAAGTGCAGTCGTGATGAAGGTCAGAGGATCTCTGTGAAACGTGTGCTGACAGAAACTCAAACCAGATGCTATTGATGCTCAGCCGTGCGTCAGGCTATCGTGTAGATGTTCGTGTTGTCGGAGGACTACACGTAACTACAGTGTCTACTGCTCAAATATATTGAAATACAGACACGTCGCGGTTGGTCCGTTTCCAGACAAGCGTGTGCGCTGACCGCAGTGTTTGCTTGCATCATCACAACTTCCTGTTTCAATGAGAAAAGTGTTTCGGCAAAAAACAGAAAATGCACTTTTGGACCAACCTTGACCTACTGTATATACATAAATATAAGAGAAAAAGTTTTTACGTTTTAGGCTCAGGACTTCTGTGACCAATTATTTCATTTTGAGATTTATTACGTTTTTATTTATAACGTATTGGGTCATTGTTACATTTCGGATCTAACGAGGCTTTCAAACCTCCTCCAAATTCATGGCTCTGATCAGCTGGAAAGTGTTGATTATAAACTTCAGGCCCCGCTCAGTGTTTCTGTCCTAAGCTCAGTTCTGCTATGCATCACTGCCCCCCCCCCCCCCCGGCTTTGGCATTCGCACTCCACACCAACCCCTGAGAATAGGCCAGAGGAGGCGTGGCCTGTTCGATTCCCGCAGCCACACAACGTTTGCTTCGCCACTTTTTTTTTTTTTTTTTTTTTTTCCATACGAGGCCAGTGTCACTTCCCATTGTGTATGTGAATCATAGCAATTAGACTTTCTACTGTTATCGTTGGTTGTGAGGAACCTTCAGTAATTGTCCAACCAGAATGTTCTCAGGGATTTCGCTATACACAGGAATAAAGATGGAACAAAAATGAATGACTGACTGCAAAAAGAAAGACGGCGCGACAACGACACGAGCGAACATTTCTCGTACTCTGTATATATGCCATAGTATAATGTCTGAATATGGAGGATCTGAAAGTATATGTTAACTAATTTATACAGAGTATTCTATGTAATGTGAAATACTTGAAGCCGCTGTAGTTTGCTCTGTCTTGCTTTCCGTCTCTTTTTTCTCTTTTTCTATTCTCTTTCCTCCTCAGTTTGAAAAAAAGGAACATATCAAAAAGGACGACACTGACCGTTATTTGGACTCTTGATGGATTTCATCTGAAAAGTCGAGTGGAGTCCGACCGGAGGAAAGAAACGTTCATTCCTGCAGGTTTTACAATTTCACGCGGATGCAGGTTTTCCTAAAGCACTTACGTATGCATGATGTACGTTTGCTATTTTATCGCTTCATACAAAAGCAAACGAGTGGAATCTGACATTAACGGGATTCTCCACTGTCTTTACAAGTTTGGCCTAAAATCTTTGAAATGTTAATTTATTAAAATTAGAAGATCTGGGGTATACGAACACTTTAATAAAAACTCTAAAAACATACAAAAAAATTGTACTTTTTGATGCAAATGTTGATGTCACTGTCAGATGTAACTAAAAAGGGAAAGTAATGTGTATTCTTTCCATTCCCTGTACTGTTTCTCTGTTACAGCTTTTTCAGTCAAAATTACAACTTGTGCTTTTTTGTGACCGCCGTTCCAACTCTGTGATTTGGTGGTAGACAATGAAGCAGAGAAGAAGAGCCACCAAAGCGTGTCAGCGCACTGCTTAAAAAAGAGTAAATGTCCCTTAGGCTTCATTATCTTTTATGAAATTTAAAAGTTGGTACTGTCGCCTCCTGTGGTCACAGATTTCTTTCAGCTCACAACTATTTTTATCCTCTTTCGGTAAACAAGAGGTTAACGTTGACGTCTTTAACTTTTCCTGGTTTTTTTTAGAGCAACCAAAAGCAGCACAAGATGTTATTTTCACAAAAAAAATCTGTTAAATGATCTAAAAATCAGGCTGAATGTTTCACTCCAATAGAAAACAATGGATTGTTTACAGGACATGGGGTCGTGACATCATCAGTCACATGATTTCAAGATGGAGGAACACAGGCTCTAAAACTGTAAAGTAGTCCTATTTTAAAAAGACAATTAAATGAATATGGTGCATAATAATGTGTTTTGTTAGATACTAATTAGTCCACTTTAAAGATTTTAGGCCATACTTGTAAAATAAAGCTGAGGATCCCTTTAAGAAGCATTTTGTCCGCCTCAGTCTGTGAGCAGATGAACACGTGCACACGTTCAATAAGAAACATCACTGCGCATCATTTTTCTACTCTGCGATGCTCAGCTGTCCTGTCATTAACTGCCTTTTAATCTCTGTTTAATGTTTATTTATTTTTTTCTAGATTTTTTATTTTTATTTTCCATGTAACTCTTTTCTACCTTTTTTTGTTTAATGGAAAAATCGAAATGCAGCCTTTTCTCTTGCCTTGTCTTAACGCTTTAACGTAACCAAACAGAAGATCTTATCTAACAACCAAACTACGCGTGGTCTAGGAGGTGTGAGACAACCAACCTCTGTCCCAGCTTTAGTGTCCTTAATTAGTAAGTGAATGGCTGTGTAACACATTGCTTTAACCAAGCAATTCCTCATGTGTGTGTTTGGTGGGGAAAAAACCGACGTCGTCCAGTGTCTCTTGTTCTCTTCCGAAACGATTTCCTCTGAGTCTTTCTAGCTGTTTTCCTTTTGACTCTTATTTTTATTTTTTTATTTGTTTGTTTGTGTAGAAACTTCTGCTCTCCCATTTTATTTATTACAATGACCCATGTATACATGCTTATGAAATTAAGATTTGATACACCGATATCAATTTATTTATGTAACTAAATCACTGTTTTATAATCTTGTTAATGAGTCGATAATTGTTTTTTTTTTCTTTTTTTTTGTTTTAATAAAGTTAGTTTTTTTGAAATGTATCTGCTTCACTCTCTGATGTGTTACATCATCACTTTAGGCAAAGGCATTTAATACACAAGGCGATTCTAATGTGCGTCACGTGATGAAAAAGTGCAACAGATAACCTGAAACTGAGCTTGAAATCAACAATAAAAACAATCAACAATAACATTTCTAGAAATCTCAGTATAGAGAAAATAAAAACTTTGAACTTGGATTTTAAAGGGTTACCATTGGATGCCGACTTCGGCTCTTTGCAGCATAACAACTAAAAGCAGCGTCGCGATGTCGGATACCCGCTGGCCCTGAGGTACAAATTTAGTTGAAACATTTTCTGCAAACATTGAAATGACAATTAAAAAACCTTTTTAGGCTATATGGGCGTAAGAGAAAATCGATTTGGCGATATCACGATATTTCACTGCACGATTATTGTATCGATCCAAAAAATTTCCAAGTATTTTTTCTTTTTTTCATGTTTTTTAAAGAAAACATTTAATTGCTCTAACAAATGCACAGCATGTTAACTCCCAATCACTAGGTGTCAGTGAACGCACCATCAGACCTTGTTAAACGACCTCACTCCTCAATGACTTTAAGCTGGTTTAAGTTGATTATTATTTTCTTAAAACATACTGGGCACTTTTATAAATGTATGTGGTTACTTTTTAGTAAGAATTTAAGAACTTATCAGAATCTGTTGAAGATGCAAAAGTTCAACTTTTATGACAATTGTAATTTGACAGTTTGATAAACACGCCACAGGTATTTTCATATTTGTACTTGAATTACAGTTAGTTACCATTCTCGTGTTCTCGCAAGTTAAAAAAAAACAATAAATTAATTGTATTTCATACCATTTTGTACTTGTTAAGATGAAATTTGTAATTATTGAAATCGTGATGTATGTCTTATTGGTATCGTATTTTGATTTTATGCGTTTCCAAGAGTAACAGAACTGCAGAATGACAGATTTAAGGCTTCTTCTTCTTCTTCTTCTTCTTGTTCTTCAAAAATGGAGCAGCACCAATTCTTTGCTGTCCAGATGTTTATAGTTTGTCGGTCCATGTCTCTTCCCTGTGCCATTCTTATTTACTGCACAATTTAGTTTGTTTCCTTTTTCCCATGATATTTGCGTTTTAATGTCACTTCCTGTTTATGGTCCCACTTCCTGTATTTGGTCCTGGTTTGCTTTCTCACATCATACAAACTGCACCAGGCTTCACTTGAGACCCACACTTTACAGTGGACCAGACTTTGAATGAGCTTTCCCAACAAGGCAAACGGACCAGAACTTTCCGTGTGAAAACACCCTAATACACCCGCAGCAGAACTTTAAAGTCTACTCTGAGGTTGAATGGGAGCTTCTTCGTTGGAAAGACTTTGGATTTCAATCAGAAAGTCGTCACTCAGCAGCTTTTACGCTGACGAGGAACAGGAAAACGTATCGATTGATATTCATTTCCCAGGAACTTTGTAGCTTCTGTCAGGCAACCCGAGTTCATCCAACCACGATCACCTGTTTACATGCATCCGACGCTGACAGTGGTGCCTCCAAAGACTAAATTGTTGTACGCAAGTTGACGAACGCGTGTGTCGACATGTTCTGTGTGTGCGGCGCTTCCTGTTTGCATGCCTGTGTGTATGCGTGTGTGTGCATGTATGTGTGTGCGAGGGTCTTTAGGGAGTGTACAGGAACAGGTGGTACCTCCAGACTCCTGACAGGAGTGAGGTCCCCAGACTCCGAGACCCTCATTAAACATTGACACAAAAACACTGCAACTGTCTGTGTGTGAACGGTAATGAAGCGCAGACGCCTTCACCGGAATACACAGCGCGACTTAGCACAGCAGGAACGTGCGTGTGTGTGTGTGTGTGTGTCATTAATGAGGCCCATTTGTCCACAGAGGTGTCCACTTAGATATTGAGGAATTTGTCAGCTTTAGATGCAGCAGCAGCAGTCAACTGTCAGAGGGCAGACACAACTGTCCATTTGTTATGTGATGGATGCCTGCCTGGTAGAAACCGTGTGTGTATGTGTCTCGCCTCCCTGATGTGCTGATGTGTGTGTATGGGACCACTTCCTGTGCGTGTGTGTGACCTGTGCTCAGTTCCAGTCAGTAATGACGTCCCCCGGGTCCCTCAGCCTCCTCCAGCCTGTCTCACTGGATACTTCTAATGACATCATGATCACACACACACTCAGGCCTTTCATGCCAAAAGCCCTTTTCCTCACTTTCACCATCAAAACTCTTTCTCTGTGTGTGGAAGAACTTGTCGACTTTCCGCCGCGCTCACACTGAGCTTCACAGCATGTCGACGTTTTTAAAGCAGATCTGCGACGCTTTACGTTTATTTCCACCTATGGGAAGCAAAGCCTCGTTTGAAGTCCAAACTGTTCACAATGTTGTGATGAAATATAACGCGGTTACAGGCGGAATGATGCAAAGCAGAAATAGGACACAACCCCAGTGACTGCAGCATCGTAGCATCACACGGTTTTATTTCAGGGATTTCTCCAAAACTTTTACTGGATTCTCGACTAAAATGGATATTTTTCTCCAACAGATAGACCATAATGAGGTTCTTCTTTGGTGCTTTTTATACTCTGGAATCGAAGTACGTTTCATGTGATGTTAGCATCAATAGCATCATTTCCTGTTGACTGAGTTCAGCTCATGGAGGTAAATTTCTTGTTTGTTGTTTTTGTTTTTTTAAAGATACACAATGAAGCCTCTTGGATACGCGTGAGGCTTTGACCCCGCTAGGGTGTGTCCTGCCATGTGCCTGCTCAGAAATGGAAAACAACAACAATCATTCAATAACAAACTGTGAGTCTCACTTATTGCAAAATGTTTCCTTCGACAGGAGAACTCAAGGAATGTCAGGACGTTTAGAAAATCTTAACTTTGTTTGTTTTTTTTTAATAAAAAAAACAAACAAAGTTTGTTGGAAGTAGGAAGTACAGTATGTATTGCTATAGAAAAGTGGGCGGGAGAATAAGTAGCTTTTTCATGGATGGCCAAATGAGGTTGAGTTTGAAGGTGGGATGTCATCACTGTAGAGGTAGAACTGATGACATCATCACTGTAGAGGTAGAACTGATGACATCATCACTGTAGAGGTAGAACTGATGACATCACTGTAGAGGTAGAACTGATGACATCATCACTGTAGAGGTAGGACCAATGTTCTAATGCTCTAACTGATGACATCTTCACTGAGTGGGTGTGGGGGTGTGGCGTCCAAAAAAATCCAACGTCGCTCACCCTTGAACCAAGCAGCAGCCATGTTGAAACTCTCAGGTCAGTCTGATCCTGATCCGCAGAGATATTTGAGGAACACACACACATACACACACTCTTGGTAGTGACTCCCAAAACAATTATTCTTGCAGATTAAATTTAAAAATATATCATTGAATATTGAATAAGGAATTGATTTATTTACTTGAACTACCAAAATCATGTCTGAGATGCAAATGTAGAAAGCATTTTTTTTTCAGCTTTAAAAGTTGGCATTTCTTTCACCGTTGATAGATGGATGGGACGCCACACATCGGGAAGGTCAGTCCATTTATCATTAGTCTAAAATTTCACCCAGAGAGTGGAAATATATTGAATATATATCTTCACACATGTTTGTGAACGAGTGATAAGGAGACATGAACCCATGATCGTAGAGAGAGATTATTACAAATATCCTCAATGCCTGGATTTCTATTGGTTTCGTTTTTAACCAATTCATTATTATTTATTTTAACTCAAATTCAAACTCTCAGGATTGGAGCTTTATTTTTATTTAGGTTGTAAAAAATACAGAAAATAAACGCCACCTTGGGAAGATCATGATTATGTTTCTTACTTTTTATAACAGACATAAGACATGTTTTTTATTATACAAGAGTAATATATTTCATTGTTAATTTAAATGACTAAACACTGGGTAAAATATATGCTTAGCAGTTAGTTTTTTGAAACAACATTTTGCAAAATATATTCAGCAAAACTGTCAAATTATTGTACATGGAAAAGTACTTGAAATGAAGAATTCTAGTCAAAGTTAAGACTGGTTTCTCGAGACCCGACTGCGAATGTTTCCAAACTCCAACATTAAGAGAAACCAAAAACCTGCAGGTCAGAGACTCACAGATGAATCTAAACTTTGTCTTGATATTTAAAATGCTATTAGATCTATTAATATATACTGTATAACAAGCCAACGACTTATGAACTAAGATGAAACGAGTCTAACTTACAGGTTCTCATTGGAGACGTAGCCATAGCAACATTAGCATACAGTAATGATGTAGCCTGGCCCTTGTTCTCCAAAGGTTCCGTTCTGTTCTAATGGTTTCTATCATTACAGGAGGATCACACACACGTACGAATTCTTTCTTTTCTCCTCTTCGTACAGAAGGCCTCAGCAGTTTGATCTATTCCCCCCCCACCCCACCCAACCCCCTCCTGCCGTCGGCCCCGAGGCGTCTGATTAAATGCTAATTAAAGCCGTTAGCGGTGCTATCACCGCCGCTAACTCCGCTCTCTCTGTCACAGAGATTAATGTCCCTCGTTCATCATCCCACCTCGAGCTGCCTGAGTACCTGCCCCCGCCTCACACAACCTGATCAAGTCATCAACCCCCCCCCCCCCACACACACACCACCCTCTGCACGAAGATGGACGAGGGGTTTAAATTTTAATTTGAAAATTGCCCTCAATTACTTCTGTGCCGACCACTTGCCGGAGCGACTGGTGCGTTTGAGCGGGAAGGTGTTCAAGCAGCGGGTCAGCGGCCATGATGAGCGATAAGGGGACATTAATAAGCAAGGCAGAGGTTCATTTTAACGCAGAAAGGACAGTGGGAGCAGCTTTCTCATTATTCAACTCCCCCAGCTTTATTTAAAGGACTTTATTTAAGGATACCGAGTTAATGTGTCCTCCAGGACGGACGCTTAAAGCGCCTGACAGAGTGAGAAAGTTCCAGCCATAACTTAGGCCCTGAGCACACACTGTGGGGCCGTCTTTTCTCTTTTTTTTCACTTCCTTTGACATTCTCTCGTTTTCAGGCCGAGCCCAACGAGTCTCCGAGGGACATAAAATGTTAGGACAAAGTTACGCACATCGTTGAGTTTTAGTTTTAAAACCATTTCTGGCCCACAAATGTTTTATCGGCTCCAATATGTGTAATCATTATTAGCTGCTGGAATATATTGAGCTTTGTGTAAAAAAAAACTCAGCCAAATGTCAGGAAAACAAACGGCATCAGTGGGAAAATCAGTGGATTAAATTATTATTATGATTATTAATAATAAGACTTTAGAGCCCAATCTGATGGTTAAACATCTTTTTTTCTGAATTATTCCTGTGAGTCTTTCATGATTCTCCATTTCACATTTCACTAAAACAGGGGTTTTCAACCTTGGGGTCATGAATAAGAATATTTTCTGAACAATTTGAGCCCATTTTTGCAAATTTTTACCTTTTTTCTGCAACTACACCAACGTGCCATACTTTGAAACTATTTTCATCACTTTTTCTTGCCACATTTTTGCTCCTTTTAATGTATTTTTGCTACATTTCTCCCATTTCTGACACTTCATCAAATTTCAATACATTTTCTGCACATTTTTTCTACTTTCAACACATGTTCATCATTTATAAACCATTTCCACCACTTTTCTACTAATGTCACATATATTGACCCATTATTGTCATTTTTAACCTTTTTCACCATTTCGTGCTTATTTTTGGCAATTTAACCACATTCACCATTTGTCAACATTATTTTCCATTAATTAATTATTTGTTTAAACTAATTGTTTCTGCTTTTTTCTGCCAATATGGACACTTTGAACCCTTTTTACCACTTTTTCTCTCAGTTTTTGCCCACTCTAATTTTTTAGAGTTTAGTTTTTAAAATCTCATTTCACCACCTTTTCCACATTTTTTGGTCACTTTTAACCCATTTTAAAACAAGATTTTACATCTTTAAGATAACTACACTATTGCCCAAATAATACTATAAACTTCCTGGATAATAATGGATATTATTCACATTGTCAGATACAGGAAATCACAGAAAGAATGCATCCATCTCTACAGGACTCCACATCCCACAATGCAATGTACCAAACTTTTCAACCTATTTAAACCAAGTTTTTACAGCGCAGATGAAAACAAACTTTTGATAAATCTTTGATTTATTGATCCATGAGGCCTACTTTACGTCTTTATCTGATATAAAATAAAAGATTACCAACTCCAGCAGCTTTAAAGTGTTTTTGCAGACGTGTGAAGGATTATTTCTGTATTATATCATAATATATTACATTATATTGTATTATATTTAATTTGAGGGCCAGAGCGGTTGCCATGGCGATGGGTGTTCATATAAAACTATTGCTAGATGTGGTTGTTGGAAAAACCAAAAATTAAACCACACATTGGTGCTCACCTGAGACCAGAACAGCCTGATTTCACACACTGGACAACTTTGAATAAAAAAGTTCCCAGTGTTTAAATTTTCATTTCAGAAGAAGAAGAATAAAAAAATTCTCTTCGACCCTCGTTTCTTTTTCTAATAATTCTCTCAGACATAAAACACATGTATTGGAGTGTTATGCCTAAAAGCATGATTAATTATTCACAAAGTAACTCCTCAGTTACTGAAATGTAAACAACATAGAGTGAACAAGTTAAAAAAAGGAAGTAAAAACCTAAATCCTCTATTGT